>NC_062539.1:14736209-14753709 GCF_022655615.1 Tachysurus fulvidraco
CATCATATGATCAGGTCTCACCTAAAGCTCTACACTCACAAATATGGTGCTTTACAAGTATAGGATAGGAGGAGCTAGTTAAATCAACATGTGTGTAAGATCCCATTCTGACATGATGTTAAAGATTAGATGATCTGTATTTTTCTATTGTTAACTTTCAAAGAGATATTACTGATCGGTCTCACACACAAAAAAAAAAATAATAATTTTACCCATATAACGAAAAACAGCCTTCTTCCACTTTAGAAATATCGCCAAGCTGAGAAACATCCTGTCTGTATCTGATGCTGAGAAGCTAGTTCATGCATTCATGACCTCTAGACTGGACTATTGTAATGCATTACTAGGTGGTTGTCCTACAGTACATCTTCATAAAGTAGTTAAGTTAGTCCAAAATGCAACTGACAGAGATCTTAGTCTAGACAACAAAATATGACCATATAACCCCAATTCTATCATCTCTACACTGGCTACCTGTTAAGTTTAGAATTGATTACACAATGCTTGTTGTGAGATTTATTATCTGTAACGTATTTGTGGTGTGGACCTGTAGGCGATGGAGATCGCATCAGACAGGGCATGTGGTAGCCTCGTGTTTAAGGTGTTGGGCTACCGAGCATAAGGTTGTGAGTTCAATCTCAGGACACACCAAACTGCCACTGTTGGGCACCTGAGCAAGACCCTTAACCCTCAAATGCTCAGTTGTATAAAAATTTGAAAATGTAAGTCCCTCTGGATAAGGGCCTCTGGCAAATGCTGTAAATGAAAAATGTAGAACTGCAGAGGAGAGATCCAACCAAGACAGAGTGGATGATGAAGTATAAACAGCTTAAAGCATAAATAAAATATAGTATACATCTCTGTAGTTTAGAGTGGGGGTTCACTGCAGCATGAACGTTTACCTTTCTCCTGCATTTCAGCTTCCTTTCTTACTCAAGGGCAGTGTGGAAGACAGGGGCTCCAGCAGTGATGAAGAGTTGGACGACAGTTACAATCTGAAGATGAGACGCAGGTTCATTAGGATTATAGGAACAAAATAATGGAAATCCCATAGAAATAAAAAAAAACAACAAAAGGAAAACATCTGTGTCTTTATATCCTCATCCTCATTTTTACACCCTTCTTTGGACCATTATTTTTTTTCTGTAATTAAAATGAAGAAAGAAGAGCGAGCTCTGTGTGTGTGTGTGTGTGTGTGTGTGTGTGTGTGTGTGTGTGTGTGTGTGTGTGTGTGTGTGTGTGTGTGTGTGTGTGTGTGTATGTGTGTGTGTGTGGGTGATTAAGGTTTTCCACAAAGTACAAAGTGAGATCTTTTTGGAAAACATTATATAAAACAATGGAAGGAAACATTATTAAGAGCTCAGCTCCCACAATTGTGTATTGATTAGGAAGTTTTTGTCCTCAAAGACCTATTGGATCTGGTACATATTTAAATTCCAGCTTTGGAGATCAGATTTTTAATAAACACATAAATAGTAATCTTGGCTTTGTTTTGTTTTGTGAGAGGAAACCCAGAAAGACAAATGATTCCCTTGAGATATCCATGAGAATGCTATGGAAATGTTTCATAAAGTTTGTAGATTGATGAGTAATAAACAGTTTGGCCACCAGGTGGCGACAGAGACCAGAAAATCAGGAAACTCTTTCTTTCTTTCTTTCTTTCTTTCTTTCTTTCTTTCTTTCTTTCTTTCTTTCTTTCTTTCTTTCTTTCTTTCTTTCTTCTTATGGGAGTTTATGTTCCTAGTGTCATAAAACAGATAATACCCCAAAACCGGTTACTCTAACTCTCATATCTGTCTCACTTAAATCACAACAATTATGCTTCTTAGTTAATAAGCCATAAAGGGAATGACCAAAAGGTTATTCATAATTATTTACTAATCAGAACAATATCCAAAATGATAACATTTCCAGGTAACACGTTTTTTTATATATGCTCCTGTCACTACAATTCCTTTTAATATGTATTTAAAATAGATTTTCTATTTGATTTCCATGAATATGAGCCTGGTGTCAGTATCCATATGGAATTATAATTAATCATTATCATTAATGATAGTAGTGAGAAAAATAGGAGGAAGTGTGAGGAAAGAACAGGAGACAGAAACTCTATAAATGGGTAAAAAGTCAGTCGTTTATATATTTAACTTAAAAAATGGTTAGAATTATGTGCAATTTACTGTAATGCACAAAATATAAACACTTTCTGTTGAATTTTTTTTTACATACAGAATCGGGTTTTTTTTATTTTAATGATGAAATTGTCTATTTGGCTGATGAATGTTTTTGGGTTTAAAAATAAATGTCTTAAACACACACACACACACACACACACACACACACACACACACACACACACACACACACACACACACACACACACACACACACACACAGAGTTAATAGAAGCTGAAACAACATCCGACCCTTTCAGTCTGTGAAGCCTTTCTCATTTTTATCTCCAGATTATTTTTTAAATATCTTCAGTACCTTGAATCATTTCATTTCTGTAGCATCTGATTACAAAGCTGTAAAGTATTAAATCAGACAAAGAGGTGACAAAAGTGACAAAAGTGACCCATTGGAAATACATCACTTTTAGTGTGTTGATGTTCCTTGACTTTTTCCTGCACTCGGAGCTGAAGCTGTTTATTATTCCACTATTTGCCCCGAGACCAGCGGCCACGCTCAGATGCCCCTCTTATCACCCGTCCCCTCGGCTTACCATCTTTTTTTTGTTCTTTTTTTCATCAAGCTCTCATTTTGATGACATCATCTGAGCTGTCGCTCTCGTCCGAGCTCGTCCCCAAAGGCTCGCCGATGTCACGCGCTGTCGCACACCAATATCACAGTCGGGCTGTTTCTCCTCGCCCGGTCTCTTCTCCTCTACACTCCTGCTTTCACAGGGGCAGATTATAGCTGATGACTTCATCTTAATCACATTCGCTTCATTTCCTTTATCTGCTGCTTCCCCTACCATGCATTTTAGCGAGGGGCTAAAACTTAAAAAATAGTTTACTCTTGCTAGCAAATAAAAGCTGCATAATTCTTCTTGAGTCTTAAACTAAGTGGTAGCCTGCGATGATATTTAAAAATTCTTTGCAATTGGATTAAAATCGATAGAAACATGCTACAATATCATGAGAAAGATTGGTTACACCAGTCTGAGAGGCTAATAGCCTAAAATATTATCTAGCTAGCAACCTCAGTTAGTAATGTACACAATGTAATGATTAGCTTGTAAAATATAACAGACTTGTCTAGTAATGTACAATATATAACCGTTAGCAAGACTCATGCTTGTCTACTGATTTACATAATATAACAGTTCAGTAGCCTCATGTTAGCTGGCTTAATAACATATACTTTTACTTTTACGTGATTTACGCAACATAACAATTAGTTAGCCTTATGCTACCTAGCTTAATAACAGATTTGTCTACAGATTTACACAATATATATTACTTATCAAAAGCGTATGTTAGCTAGCTGACTAACAAGACTAGGCTTGTGATTTATACAATATAACAGCTAGGTAGTCTAATGTTAGCTAGCTAGCTTACTAACAGACCTATTCACTAATTTACACAATATAACAGTTAGCTAGTGTAGTATACTAAACGTGTCTAGTAATAT
This sequence comes from Tachysurus fulvidraco, assembly GCF_022655615.1. Classification (NCBI taxonomy): domain Eukaryota; kingdom Metazoa; phylum Chordata; class Actinopteri; order Siluriformes; family Bagridae; genus Tachysurus; species Tachysurus fulvidraco. The sequence continues at coordinate 14,739,846 of NC_062539.1, forward strand.
ACACAATATAACCGTTAGCTAGCCTCATGCTAGTTAGCTTTCTCACAGGCTTTCCTATTGATTTGTGCAAAGTTAGCTAGTATAATATAACAAATTTGTCTTGTAATGTACACACTATAACAGCTAATTAGCCTCATGCTAGTAAGCTGTCTAGCAGTTACACAATGTAACAGCTAGCCTTAGGTGTTCTATCTGGCTAACAGTGAAAGGCTTGTGACTTATACAGTATAACAAATAGCTATCCTAATATTAGCTATCACATTAGCAACACTTGTTAATGATTTACACAATATAACGCTAAGCTAGCCTCGTGTCTGAGAACAGCCATGGTTTTAAACCATGTGTTATTAATTTATTTTTGTTTTATTTGTTTTGTTTATTTATTTATTAAACTTTGACAGGTCTGACACTGAAAGTTGGATCACAGGCAGGTGTCTTTTATTAAAAATGAACACGTCAGAGAAGAACAGAGTAAAACTACCAGATTGAACAAATCAATCAATAAAAATCATTGATTCACGCTGTCAGCTTCCTGTCCAGACGAGACAGACAGGAAGTGCAATTAAAGGAACGCCTCGCTCGGCCTCTACCACTGAACGATCGTTTCTCTTGAATATGTTCGTGATTCTCTATCACTGTGTCTCACAGTGATCACCTTTCACCACCAAAACACTCGCATTAGCCTCATTAGCCTAACGGAAGCATGTCTGAAACACCAAGCTCTTCTCTTAATGCAGAGTTTCACCAGTACAGAAAGAGCTTGTGCTTGAGCAAGTTTAATTCTTTTTAAGGATTCTCACCTGCAGAAAATTAAACTAAATTAAAAAGAAAGCGAAGAGGCTTTAATTAGTGTTGTAATAATAATAATAATAATAATAATAATAATAATAATAAATATTCATATTAATAGTATCTAGTGATCTGTCCACTCAGCATTAATTTATTCATTTGACATGTAAATGATAGTGAATTAAAAGTGTAAAATATCCTGAGATCCTCACACACATCAGTCACACGATGTTGCACACTTTGAAACGTTTACATGCAGCATGATTGCACATCACTTTCTATTACTTCTTCTTATTTCTTATTATTACTACTTATTATTACTACTTTTACTAATACTTTTTTTTAAACCTCATAAAATCTCATTAAAATGATTTATATGCATGGCCTAGCAGGGAGGAATGGCCCTGGCTTTCCTATAAAATAAAATATTATTCTTATATAGGTGTTTAATTGTGAATCAGATTAAGGTGAAGACAGATCTAAGAGGTTATACCTGCACTAATATTTGAAAACGTATGCATTTGTATTTAAATAATAAAAGAATAGAAAGCCAGGTTTTAAAGCATCATAAGATAGATCTGTCAGACCAGTATGAGAAGCTAAGAGTGTAATATTAGCTAGCTACCTATCTTGGTTAATGAATTATACCATTTGAAAGTTAGCTAATTTCGTGTTAGCTAGCTAATGTGTGTTAATTATTTGTTTAGTCGTAATGTCAGAGTAAATTTCTTACAAGAAACAAACATAATTCGTTATGATTCTAGGCGTGATCGCGATCAAAATCATGAGACGTCTTCCCTTCCTGTGCTCTGTAGTTGACTCTAATCAGAAGAACTGAATGTAAAGCAGAAGTGAAGAGAGATTTTAGCGACACACTGTAAGAGAAGCATCACAGACTTACCTTTAACTCAACAGCATGGTATGAAAGGTGAGTTTCATTGTACTACGTGTCCAGCAGGTGGCATTTTTCACCAAGTTAAAACTCTGTTCTCTCTCTCTCTCTCTCTCTCTCTCTCTCTCTCTCTCTCTCTCTCTCTCTCTCTCTCTCTCAGACAAAATGTTCCTCTCTAGTTCCTTTGGTGTAATTAATAGCTGTTGTAAAAGTACAACAAACTTCAGTAAGCAGCTCATCAAGCTGCGCTGCTTTTAATAAACAAACACAGAAACGATCCACAGACAGAAAATAAAAAATATCCAGGATGTACCTTAGATTCATTAGATTTGTTACCTGCTTCGCTTTAGAGAAACAATTACCGGGAATTTTTAGTGTATATTATATGCTCTATAATACAAATTTCCTAATGTGTTTAAATTGTTTTGTGAAATATTCATAAATATCATGTTTATACAGCATTCGCATCATGGTGGTGTATGAAATATGTTCAACTGTAATTTGATTTGAATTGATTTAGATTCAGATTTAGGTTTACAATGAGTTTTATTCTGAACACATATAAAAACAGGCTTTATTGTGGCTTCTGAGACGGTTACAAATTGTTTTAGTAACCGATCATGTTTCCAAAATGACAAATAAAAATATTGAAATAAAAATATTTGAAATTCGATTTTAGGATTTTAAAAATATTTTTATTTTAAAATTAAATTTAAATTTTATTTTATTTTAAAATTAAAATTTTTTAATCCTAACCAAAGCACAAATACATCACTAATAAGCCACCATTATAAATGATAATAACACCACAGATCTCTATCAGTCAACTTTCTTACCAGTAAAAGTTCATCAGTAATCGCTAATCGCATGTATCGCTAAACCTTATTTTTTTCTTTATAAATACAAACTTTTTACAGTCTTTCTGTCTCGGCTGACAGAAACTCACGAATAAGCTGAAAAGTTCTTATGTAATATCATGGGGAGGCTCTCGCTAAGGAAGATGCGATTCTATTATAATATTTACTGTCCTCTCTCTCTCTCTCTTTCTCTCTCTCACTCCCTCTGTGTGTCTCATCATGTCTATTGATCCCACAGCACTTACAATTCCCAGGCTACTGTCTTTTTACGTGCAAAAACCGTGATATCTGTCACATAGATATTTCTGGTATAGGAAGACAAGTAGACCTGCAAAATAAAGCCTCAAGATGATGATTGATGTTAGCTTTAAAACTCATTTCCTCTTTGTTTTCCTGTCAGTGGTTTAGACGAATCCATGCGTCCACTCTTCATCATGCTAGCATGTTAAAGCCCAGCCTTATCTTCTCCACCTGTAGTTTTACATATTCTCAGATCCCTTGTTCTGCAGAGTAATCGAATGTTTTTTCCTCCATATTGCTTTATCGTATTTCGCCCCCCACATCCTCCACCTCCCCCATCCAGCTCCCCTCGTACACACACGGTCATTACCCTTCCGTGTGTGAGCGAAGACCGGCTCGTCCAATTACGGCTCGTGCCTCTCTATTCATCTCTGAAATGGGCTGAAACAAATCAATAGTGCTGGGGAAAGCGGTTTTATATAGGCAGTTATGAACTCATAAGCTACAGTATGTCTCATTTCATTTCAGCGGCAGCTGAGACCTCCGCTCGCTCTCCTCCCTCCCTCCTCGGCCTCGTTGAGCCCTGCAGGGACCATTATGAGAATCATAAATAATACGAGCTAATGAGATATGAATTGATTATGTGGGGAAAAGCCTGACGCTTCCCATCCATCACTCTAAATGATGTTTAACAATGGATTACCAGCCAATAATTCCACCAATATGAGATTAAATAAAATAGCTGGGGCTGTTTTCAGCAGGCTGCTCTCTCTCTCTCTCTCTCTCTCTCTCTCTCTCTCTCTCTCTCTCTCTCTCTCTGGAGGTAAAATAAATCTGCTCAATTACTGTACTAGCAATCCGTTTTTCACTGCTAAGGATATTATTATTTCATTTAGGCCTTGTTCATGCATCATAGATTATTTCATTTTGCCCAGTCAATAAGGAGAAGTGCAGTATTTTATTTTCTCCGCCAGGGCCCTTGGAGGAACCACAGAGAAGACTCTGATACCCCCCGCGACAATGGAAGAACTTTGAAATAAAAACCCTTAAACCACTTTAATTTCCGCATTCATATGGATTAACTTCTTTCCCAGCTCTTCTTCATCACCTCGTCACTTATTGTACCATTACATACTGAACCTCAGGCATGTGACAGACCCTGGACCGTGTGGCTCTTCCTCAAACGACGATCGATCGAAACTGAATTATTGGTTCCTATAAGGTGATTTGGAACATCACCTCAATTCCAGGGAACACTGGAAATTGGATAACGTTCGTTTCCTCCCGCGAACCAGAGACACGTCTTCCAAATCAGATTAAAGCTTATGTTCGAGCAGTGGCTCAAATTTCTTATTTCTTATCTAATGACATCAGACTGGGTCTTGAGGGGCTTTGGTCCTGTGATCTGCACTAATCTACGTTCGGACCATTCAGTCAGATATAATGCAGATCTTAAAGAAAAACATTGAAGTTTTCAACCAAATTTTGAATACATTTCTAACACTAAACCTAACCCTAACCCTAAGTCCCATTTGCTGAAACATACTCATTATACATCCTCTGTAATGTTAATCAGTTTAGCTCAACAGATAACATGCAAATAACATGTTTTGTCTGGAGGAAATAAAAACCCATAAACGTCTAGCTTTATATTTGAAGTCTGTTTTATTGTTTTTGTCTCACACTTCCAACACTATGTACAGTTAGTATAAACTTCACCTCACAGAGATAAGAAAGAAGGACAGGTGAAGGATTTGGCTTGTTATTGTTATCTTTTAAAAAAAAATCGCAAAAAAAAACTAGCTAATATGACTCCCACTCTTTCAATTCAAAATCATACCACATCCTTCTTTCGGCTAAGGTTTGGCAGATTCTATAGATACAGTAGCATTCTGTATAAAAATTTTAAAGGAGCGGTATGTCACTTGTTGCCTGCGAAGTACATTCTGAGCTGTGAATATGTATATAGACCTACTTGCAAATAAAAGCTTGTCAGATCCTTAACACTTCTGTAGTGTTTAGTATAGTGCTAATTCTCTAATCTGAGGATGTTGATTCATTATCTAGATTTGTAGCTCTGACTGTAGTTCTGGCTGTAAGGTTTACAGTAACATTTGTTTTGTTAATGTATTTTATCATTAACTAATTCACAAAAAGGGGGCACGGTGGCTTAGTGGTTAGCACGTTCGCCTCACACCTCCAGGGTCAGGGTTCGATTCCTCGGGGGTTTCCTCCAGGTACTCCGGTTTCCTCCCCCGGTCCAAAGACATGCATGGTAGGTTGATTGGCATCTCTGGAAAATTGTGAGTAGTTTGTGATTGCATGAGTGAATGAGAGTTTCTGTGTGCGCCCTGCGATGGGTTGGCACTCCGTCCAGGGTGTATTCTGCCCTGATGCCCGATGACGTGACGCGAGGTAGTTCGGATAAGCGGTAGAAAATGAGTAAGTGAGAGAGTAATTCACAAAGACTTGTAGGAGACCTTATTTAGCAAAGACAAGCTATGGTGAAGTTTTTGGTTATGAAATGTTTAATAATGAAAGGTGTGTAATTTGTCAGGGCTTTGTATCGTTTAGCAATAAAGATGTAGATTTAAGTTTAGATGACAGAGGATTTCTGATATAATATGATATAAGGACATCTGATATAAAGAAATGTACTTTATGATGTGTGAAATATACAAAAATACTAAAGAAATTGCTATTTGTTGGCAAATATGGATCTTTTTGTTTTGAAGAGGATGTTTACAAGATGATAGATATGTAATGAAGAGATCAAGCCTAATAGATGAGATGACAATGAAAGAAGATGGAGAAACTCTGCAGATGTTTGAGGACGGGCTAAGCTAAATCGAGTGGCCTTTGCATGATTTAATGTGCTGATTGGTGGAAATGGGAACACTGGAAACACTTCTCCTGTAATGGCTTTAAAGTGGCATTAATCAGGATCACACGCTTCCCTTTAGCAGGGAGTGAGGTACTATCGCTAAACAAGAGCGATTTAAATTAGAGTACAATCAGCTCGTGTTATGTCCAAACGAACATGAATGACAGAGTGGAATCAGAAAGGACACAAACGATACCGCTCTCTAGAGAACCAGGTACCACTTAACCAGCGGGGCCAATTTGTACAGATGAGTTTTAGATGTTGCCAATCAACCGAAATTAAAACAAAATGAGAGGGTCTTTTAATGGTGCGTCAGGAGAGGTGGAGTCTCGAGCAAGCCTCTGTTTCAAAATGTGCTTGGCTTCACACACCTTCAGCAGCCATCCTCCTCCTCCTCTCTTCCTTCACTGCGTTCCTCCCTCTCTCTCTTTCTCGCTCTCTCTCTCTCTGTGTCTGAGGACCCCCGAGGAAAGAGGTGGCTGTCACCGTATCTGATTAATGACCCGTCGGAGTCGTGTCCAGCCGCATTAGGCCTCCATGTATCTCGCCACGTCCGAAAAAGCGGGCCGAGGGCTTTTGTTCTGGGAGGAAATGGTGTCAGCGGCCCCCTCTGCTGTTAGCCCATAAAAAGATAAAGATTTACTGTCATCAGAGGAGCCAGATTAAAGCGCACAATGCCGACATTGATTTTTTTACCAAAAAATTCACGTTTTGGGAAAACTCATTCCGGCGGCCGGGGCCCGATATGATCAGCTTATTTGGGGAGGGATAATATGGAATCTTCTCCCTAGAATGAACTTTGAAAGGAGTAAATTGTAAATATTGATTTCTGAAATGGACTGTCAATCTCGGTCGCGGCAGATTATTCCTATCATCCCGCCCGACCCCTAGTGACGAGGAATTCAAAAACTGCTGACGAAGTGGAGCGTATAGGATTTCGGTTAGGAGCCAAGAGCCTGCGCCGGTAATGGCTGTTCAATTTTATCAGATGGCGCGCAAGATCTCATCAGAGACGAAAAATGAAATGAACTGTGACTCCGAATCAGGATCCACTGCTCTTATCCGGGTGAAAATCATCTGAGCGGGGGCCGAGAGCTTTCCATTACTCCGGGTCACTTCATTACGGAGAGGCACGCCAAGCCCGATTGAGGCAAACAAAGCGGCCCTTTCCTGTCTCACCCAGGGGTCGAGTGTGAGGGCCGGCCTGATAGGGCCTACGACGTGTCCGGGGTTATCCTATTACCACTTAAGAGGGATGGTGAAAGGCAGCAAATCTTGACCACTTGTTTGTTATCCTTTCCTCAACCTTTTGATTGTAGGACTTGTGTGTGTGCGTATGGGAAGGGAATGGAAGGAAGGGGGGGATTCTATTATTTCGTCCCTTGCTCCTTATGGGGGGAATATAATTCATCTTTTCCTGCTGATTGGTTGAAATTGATTTTTTTCCCCCACCTTTCTGAGGTGTCGGATCACGTTGTTTGAAACTTAGTGAAGCAGCTTAGAGTGCTCGCTGTGTACTTTAAAGGCACCTTGAGCTGAGCGAAATCTATTAGGAGACCTGACATGAAGAAAAGTGAAATGTTTGACTTAAAGCTGTTCGGCTTTATGTTTAAAAAACGGAGAAGGGCATATGGCCCAGAGACGGTGAACGAATGTTCCTCTGGTGTGGAATGAATCCGTATTGAAGCCTATAGAACATTTCAAAATGATATGTGGAGAGTATGCGTGTTATTGTTAGAATGTCACGCCGTATAACAGAAGATGGCAGGTTTGGGCCTGTTTACTGAGTTATAGTTTATTTTGCCTTCCATACGCATAGCCACCGTATTGATCCAGAAGGTACTTCAATATGCAGGGGGCAAAGGCACTTGATAGCTACGCGGGTGAAAAATGATGGTGGCCGCGCCGGGGAGATTTGTATGGCTGCGATAAGAAGAGAGACGGTATAAAGACACACAAGATAAACTCGCCACAGCATTCAGGTCATTTGTTTATTCGTTTTTGTTGCTGTGGGACAGAAAAAGTAAGTGAGACATCTTAGAAATTGTTAGCCCTGTTTCCAGAGGTGGAAAGTAACAAACTGCTACAATGCTTGTGATAATACTACAGGATAGATTTTTTTCACTGTATCTGTATTTTGGCAAAACCTCGCACATGCAACTGAGATCATGTCCAACGTTAAGCTTCTGTTACAACGTTTGCTGACGTCAACCACGTATATGATTAAAAAGCTAACTCTATCCGGCTTTCTTGTTCTTGTTAAAAGTATGTTAGTTACAAATACAATTATTTTAAGCTAACCCTCACGCTAATAAATGTAATGTATGTAAATAGTATCTTTAATATCTAGTAAGAAATAAAATACGAATATTATTTTACTCTACACTAAGACTAACCTTCTAGCCAGCTTTTTTTTAAACAAGTAGTAATGAATGAACTGGCTATCTAGCTTGCTAATAAACTTGGTCACTTTAATTGAGCAGATCATTTACTATTTTTCAAACTTAAGTTAATAACATGGTGCAGCAGATTTTTTTACTCACTAGCAGTGCAATGTTTCTACAGTTAGTAATAAGTTAATCTATTTAATTACTAAGATTTAGAGAGTGTTAATTGCTAAATTGCTAGCTATCCCATCAGGTGAAATTCAACAGCGAAATCTTTTCTACTACATTATATATGACTGGATGTGGTGAAGTTTTCTGCTAGGAGATGTTCTCAAGTGTCAGTGTAACACCTGGAATATTAAATGCTGTAACAGAGGAAACTTCAAATGAGCAAACAAACGATTGCTGCTGAATCATAAGTCAGAAAAGGGAAAAATTAAATTAATAATCTGTGATGGGGGGCACGGTGACTTAGTGGTTAGCACGTTCATCTCACACCTCCAGGGTTGGGGGTTCGATTCCCACCTCCCCCTCGTGTGTGCGGAGTTTGCATGTTCTCCCCGTGCCTCGGGGGTTTCCTCCGGGTACTCTGGTTTCCTCCTCCAGTCCAAAGACATGCATGGTAGGTTGATTGGCATTTCTGGAAAATTGTCCGTAGTGTTTGATTGCGTCCAGGGTGTATCCTGCCTTGATGCCCGATGACGCCTGAGATAGGCACAGGCTCCCCGTGACCCGAGGTAGTTCGGATAAGCGGTAGAAAACGAGTGAGTGAGTAATCTGTGATCATTTTTAGATCATTTCAGGGACTATACAGATTTTAGAGTAGATTAGATTAGATGCATCAGACAGACTATACTATACAGATCACACATCCATGTTCTTAATGAACTGATCTAGATGAAATTTTCAGCAAGGTAAATCTTTCTTTCCTTCTGGAGCGTTCTGGAGCCCCGTCAGCGTTTGCTCACCGGAACAATTGCTCTGCATTGTGTTTGATTGCAGAGTCTCTCTGGTGGGGCGCTGAGAACTCACAGAAGAAGCCTAAGCTTTGGTAGAGTCTCATGAGGGATCACACTCTCATATGGCCTCACGCTCCCAGATCCATACATCGACCCGGTGTACTGTTACACACAGCCTGTGTGCTGAACACGTAGATGACACTGATATTAGCCCTCGCTCCATTGGCTGCTGTGTCCTCCAGCAAGATAGACTCCAGCTCCAGATGATTTCCAGCCGCTTCTCTAATCTCGCTTTTCTTTTACTTCTGAGGTTTGCTTGAGACAAAATGCAATCTCGGTGTAATTCTCTAGGATCCCTCTTTTCTAAATTGGAATGTAGTGATCTCAAAGATATTAATAGAATCCTTACTTGTGCCAGATAGAAAAAAATTATTTTGCACAGACTCATAGACTTTTTGGGTTCTTCATGAGATCTTCGAATAGTCGAGAGTTCCTTAAAGGGTTCCTAAAAGGTTTTGTCATGAAATAACCTGTTCCATGGAGAAAAAAAGCACTAAAACACCTTAATAGTGCTACATAAGGGTTCTCAGGGTTCTTAGCTTTTACAGGAGAAATTTGCTATTCAAAATAAATAATTGAACTAGCTATAATCAAGCCTTATAGAGAACTGATTCTGTATGGAGGTCTTGGTATAGTTGAAGGTTCTTAGCTTCCTTAAAGGGTTTTAGATAAACAATTACAAACATATTAGAAAAAATGGTTCTTTATAGGTTCTTGTGTAGTTAAAGGTTTGCAAAAATGGATCTTTGTTCTCTTTCTATCAAAGAAATCAGCTCTAACACTCCTGCAGATTCAACACATTTTAAAGGTGTATAGTCATTAAAGGTGTTGCTCAAGTGCTTAAGGCTCTGGGATGTTGATTCAAGCCCCAGCACTGCCAAGATGCCACTGCTGGGCCCTTGAGCTGGGCCCTTAACCCTCACTGCTCCAGTGATGCTGTATCATGTCTGAACCTGTGCTCTGACCCCAACAATGTGAAGATTTTCATTGTGCTGTAATGTATATTTGACAAAATAAAGGCTTTTATTCTACACATGGTGTATTTGAAATTTTAAAGGTTCTAGATTTGTCCTGAATGAAAACACGAAGCATGTTCTAGCTTGATTTCTTGGTTCTTGGCTTTCTGAAGTGGTTCCGTTTGTGATTGTGAAAAACACTTTATTAGAGTTCTACTTTTAAAGGGTTCTTCAAACTTGGAACACTTTCTAATAAGAGTTAAACACTCATCAAGTACTAGATAAAGTTCTCCAACAGTAGATATAGGATGTGTGAACCGCACCGTCTCATTAAGCAGTGCTGATGTTCGTCTTTGGCAGAAGGGTGAGACATTTCAGTGGACAATTTTTTTTTGTGGTAAAGAGTGAAACAGTCCAAAGTTTAAATTAAAATTGAATAAAAGAGAGAAGAATAAGTTCTAGGCTTTGGTTCCGTTTCAGAGCGCAGGGCAATTTAAAGCCTCGAATTGTGGAATTAGAGAGGATTTGATGCGTTTCAAATGAAAAAGAGAGAGGGACACTAACGGTGGTGTGGCATCTTCAGGCGCCGTTCGAGTAATGTCTTCTGGCACGTTTGACGCATGGACGAGACCCGGAATGTGAAACGAGAAGGATTTCGGCTTTTCTGTTCACATGGGTTTATCTCGTCTCTCGTCCTTCGTTTTAAAAAAACAACAACAAAAAAAAAATGTTGCAAACAAAACAAGTTGTTTTAGATTATAATACAAAGCGTTTATTCCAGCTATCTGGAGATTCACTGAAATAACAACTGAATGAAACGGCGGAACCCTGCAGACCTTGTCGGCTGCTTTTCGACGTGTAGCGGCATCAGATAAAACTAAAAAAAAAAGAAAAAATAGATAGACCCTGAATACTATGATACGTGATCAAGTGAAAGCCAGTACAGTCTGCCTCTCTCTCTCTCTCTCTCTCTCTGAGAGGGAGAGAGAGGCGAGAGACGCAAGAGAGAGAGATAGCGCAAAAGAGAGACCTCATCAAAGATGAGGAGAGCACGACCCAAATGGAAGACCATGAAGCAGTAGAGGCAGAGAGAAAAGAGAGAGAGAGAAGAGAAGAGATGTATCGAGAGAGAGAGCATCTCTCAAGAAGAGAGCAGAGAGAGAGAGAAAGAGTGAGATCGTAACTAGAGAGAGAGAGAAGAGAGAGAGAGAGAGCAGAGAGAGAGAGAGAAGGCGGAAGAAGAAGAGAGAGAACAAAGAGGCACTCAGCGGAGAGGAGAGAGTGCGAGAAGAGAGAGATGAGAGAGAGAGAGTAGAGAGAGAGCCGAAGAGAGAGAGAGAGAGAGGAGAAGAGAAAAAAATGGGAGGGATAAAGAGAGGAGGGAACCAGGGAGAAGAAGAGAGAGAGAGAGAGATAGAGAGAGAAGAGAAAAGAGAGAAAAAAAGAGAGGAAGGAGAGGCGAAGGAGAAGAGAGATAGGAGAGAGAGAGAGAGAGAGAGAGAGAGATAAGCTAATAGATAGTAGAAAGGGAGATATATAAAAAGAGAGTTAATATCTCTCTCTACTTCACTCTCTCTCTCTTTCTCTTTCTCTTTCTCTCTCTCTCTCTCTCTCTCTCTCTCTCTCCCTCTCTCTCTCCCAATCTCTTGCATGCTCTCTCTCTTCTACTCTCTCTCTCTCTCTCTCTCTCTCTCTCTCTCTCTCTCTCTCTCTCTCTCTCTCTCTCTCTCTCTCTCTATTACAGACAGACAAGAGCATGATCAACATGCACAGTGTGTTGGGTGTCATGCAGATCCCCCTTTTTTGGTAATGGAGGGAACAAAGGATCGATAAGACGTCGGAGATGCCTGTTTGGCCGGTCTTATCCCGATGAATAATGCGCCTGTCATAATAGCTGGGATAATTTAACGCTGACACTTAAAGCATGATGATGAATAGGCTGTCGAGCTGGAGTGCACACACACACACACACACACACACACACACACACACACACACACACACACACACACACACACACACACACACACACACACACACACACACACACACACACACAAACACATGCAGGATCCACCAGAAGTTTGGATAAAGTCATTTTTCTGCCACCCAGAGACTGTACGTGTGTTTGTGTGTGTATATATATCCACTCCATATATATACTCTAATGGTTTTTATGGATCTTTAGATACTTAAAAGTTCTTAGCTTGTTCAAAAAAAAATCTTTAATCTTCTATACACTTATATTCATGTCTACACTCGGAGAGGTTCTCAATACAGAAAGGATCTTAAATGGTTCCTTGTCAGATGTACGGGTCCAGGTCTAGGATCAAGCTCATTAAAACCCATTAAAAGGTTTCAGTGAGCAAAAGGTTCTCTGTAATTGAATATAGGTTCTCGAGACTATAGAAAGATTCTCGATGGCACCATTTACTGAAAGGCTCGTTTGGGGAACCAAAAATGGTTCTTCTATGACATCGATGCCACAAAAACCTTTTACGCTTCTTTCTGGCACCTTTATTTTTAAGAGAGTAGTACATAGAACATTTAAAATGTCCCACAGAGGAACAGCTGAAGAACCATTTAAGAATTTTTATAGACCGGATCACTGTCCAATAAGCAGATACTCCATCATAAGTTGAAGTACCCTGAAGGGTTCTAGATTCTAGGTTCTAGAACTTGACGTTCTATCTTAGAAAAAATGTTCCATAAAACTTCTTCTTCTTCTTCTTCTTCTTCTTCTTCTTCTTCTTCTTCTTCTTCTTCTTCTTCTTCTTCAGGGTTTTATTGATTCTACATTAGTTACTTATATAACTACATTTACCTTAAAGCTGTGGCATTCTTTTTTTTATCTCTCTATTGTTTGTCTCTCTGTTTAAAAATTAATTTTCATGTGACAAAAGACATGGCAAATACAAAAAGAATTCCTCACAGTCTGATCTGGTCGTGTGTGAGTCGGTCGACGTCGCCTTGACGTTAGCGTGTATGCTGTGCGCTCAGGGGGATGGACTGGGGTGCACAGAAAGCGAAATGGATTTGATCCCTAACTTAAACCTGTAGGAACAGAGAAGTTATGATTTATTACTCTACAGCATTAATGTCTCCTGCTGGTACAAAAACTCCCAAGAAGGAGGAAGGAAATCATATCCTGGGGAGGTTCACTGACTGAGGGCTTTCTTATGTATATAAGAAAACCCAAGCAGCAAGTAGGAAGTCATTTTATAGCCAAGCAGGTGGTGTGGATAAATGTGTCAAATGTGTTCAAATTATACGTGTAGTCAGGTGTGTACGAGCATTGTATGCGATATTACGGATCTGCACGTCTCTAAAATCTCCCGAACAAATGAGCACCAAGCTCCTCTAAAGAACCGAGGTGTGAATCTCAAAGCTCTGTCTGACATTGCGACGTCTGTCTGCTTAACCTGCGCAAATATTTAGCTGTCAGCGTAAATCCTCGAGTAAATACCGACATATGAATCGATTTTAAATCAGCAAGGAGTGCTTTAGTATCAGCGTGGAACAAACATTACGACTTCTGAGCTTTCCTCCTCCGAAAACAGCAAGTTTTGGTTTAAATCGTGTTGAGTCGCTAATAAAGCGTGGAGTTCAACGTGTCAGAGGTTTGGGACCCTTGCCGTAGGTCAACGATCAGGAAGGCAGCTTGGGAAAGAATCAGAAACACAGACACACGAGACTTCGCACGGAACAAAGAAAGATTATAAATAGACAAAATCACAAAATCAAGGGCTAATAGAAAACAGGTGAACACTATGAGGAACAGACCAATCACGTGACGGGGCGGTGACAGGGCCGAAAAAACACAAAGGCACATGGCAAAAC
>NC_062539.1:14758709-14793709 GCF_022655615.1 Tachysurus fulvidraco
TCTGTCTGTAATGTACTTTCTGAAGACGTTCTCTAAACCCCAGATATGGCTTTTTGTCTGCGGTCATCAGCGGATCAATAAAAGTATTTCTCTTCATCAGGAGTTCATGGCTCAGTCAACGACACGCTGATGTCTCATGGCTGAAGAACATTAAGATTGCATTTCCGTTCGAACCCTTTTACGGCCCAATCGAAGAGGCTCCAAATTCACGTCGTGCATTTCTCTGAAAGCTTTAATTGAGACTCCCTTCTTAATTTTTATGACAGTTAATCTGGTTATATTTGACCTGAGATGTGGCCGGGCTTCGTCTCGTCGGTTCTTCATCGCCGGACCGCCCTCTCACCTAATTACCGAAGAGTCATCTTCTGGCGAATCAGTTCCAGTTCAACCGCAGAGGCAGAAAAGACATAAAGTAGGATCAGCATTAGATAAAGAAGAGCTGATTTTTTTTTTAACATAATAACAACAACCATAATAATAACTAGATCTTTAATGAGCTTATTATTTATTATCTCATTCATTATATATAGCGTTTATTTGTTGTATCTGTTTGTGTGGATAACGAGATAACAATGCAACACAATATTGTAGCTACTGATAATATCACAAACCTGTATTTGTGCATTAAATATTGCATTTTATTGATCCTTTTGTTTAAATGCAGAAAATATAGTTAATACATACGATTTCACACGATTTTTTTAAGGCACATGCAACATCTTTAAAGGCTTTCTTATTAATATTTTATTGTGAATCCCACAGTGATTGCATTATTATTATTATTATTATTATTATTATTATTATTATTATTATTATTATTATTATTATTATCATCACTGGTATAAAAAAGAGGTGAAAAAAAGAAGAAAAGGAAAGCATGAGGTAAAGGAGATCTGACCCTCCACAGATGGATGTCAGAGAAACTTTCCGAAGTGAACGAGACTTTCCTCTAGTCACTAGATGGCACTACATTACTCCAGATTCAGTGCAGGTCAGATTCTGTCTCACACACACGCACGCACACACACACACACACACACACACACACACACACACACACACACACACACACACACACACACACACACACACACACACACACACACACACACACACACACACACACACACACACACACACACACACACACACACACACACACACACACACACACACACACACACACATCCCGCTCTTTCAGATCACTTTGTCCTTCAATTCAGAGTGTGAGCTGGATTTACTCCAAAAGAAACACATATATCAATAGATTTATTATTATTATTATTATTATTATTATTATTATTATTATTATTATTATTATTATTATTATTATTATTATTACATACAGCACATTACATTATTTTTATATCTGTTAAACCACTGTGTCCATTTAAATATTACAAAATAGGAATAATAATTTTGGGGAAAATGCAGACGACACGTGACACCTTATGCTCCTCTTCAAGCTCTTCTTTAAGCACAGATTTTTTCAATATTTGTTTCTTTTGTTTTATCTTTAAGCTGTTTAAAAAAAAATACACAAAAAATCAGATTCTACAATGAAGTCTGTTAAGTGCTGAGAGAGAAATATAGCAATGTGAAGAATTTATCCTCCAACATTAACGATGATACTTATTGCAATCGGTGTATGCTGATATTAAGACGTCAGAGTGAGGAGAAATGTATCACACACACACACACACACACACACACACACACACACACACACACACACACACACACACACACACACACACACACACACACACACAACATGACCACAAACTTCCCTGATGAAGTGAGTCCCCGTTTGAGGAGTTCTTTATTACGCCTCTGATCCATACCAATTCAAATCTATATCAATATCAATTTACTGATATCAATATCCATCCCGCTCGCACAGGCTGAGGCAGAGGCGCCTCGGCTCCCCAGACAACTGTCACCTCGCTGCTTAACACACACACACACAAAGCCTCAGAGTGAGGCGTCAATAAGGCAAAGCGTCTTTCAGAGAATGTCGACGGTTATCAAAAACGCCCTTGATGTAATTTCATGCCTGTCGACACTCATAGTCCATATGCCGGGCGTTACCGGGGGTGTAAAGCGCTCGTGGGTCAGATCTGAAGGACTCGACGTGGAACTTGGGCTTATGCAGGCACACAGTGGCCACTGGAGCTGTGTTAACCGGGAGTTAAGACCCCCTCTAACATCAAATCCCCCACTTTTAACGAGATCTGATACGGTACTCCTGAGTGCACGCTCCACACTAGTTCCGAAGTTTCGTTTCTAATGAACGCCCAGGGATTCATCAAACGGCGGGATGCTCTCACGCCTGAGGAGAGATGAGAATTTATCTGTGCAACAGCTCTTAGTGAATGACACATCGAGGACATCTTTCACTCCAAAAGGCACCAGGAGGAGGAAGTGCACTAAAACGGACAGCCGCATATGGGCTTGGTTTAAAAAAAAAAAGTTAAAAGTTAATCGAACCGGTTTTGTTCTGCATAGTTTGCGGACAAACGTTACGTCTCGTTAGCCGTTATCGTGACGGTGAGTGCTGACATTAGTCTGAAAACTCAAACTATTCCGAGTCTGTCTCCTTCTATTTAACGCCGGCGCTTGATCAAGAAAAAAGCCGTCTCTGTTATTAACCGTCCGAACGAAGCTGCTTGGTTCCATCAACGGATCAAAGGATATTAATGGTTTTAAGTGAAAAATAAACCTAAACAAATCTGTTTTTAAACCGTTTGGTGTCGTGCACATGTCAGGATTTGAAACTTGCCATAATTCGCTGCACACTCCTCATTTTTCCAATTGATGCCCAGTTCGGCTTCAGGGATGCAGCTGCGCTGAGATGTAAACATTACATCACTTAAAAATGTTTTCATCTAAAACTTGGTTTGTGCTGTAGGTTAGACTTAAAACATACTCTTTGTCCTGCTGCTACAGGAAAACAATCAACCGCAGGTGAGGTCGTGCATCGAGTTCCGCTTCACACCATCAAGATGATCACTGTCAAATATCTCCTGAGGTGTTTTATCCTCTTCTATCGCAGCAACTTTCCAACAAGTTTAAATCATGTAATGACTAAGTTATGTTGATGAACGTCTATGAAACACTTTATACAGACTACAGAAAGTTTCTAAAAATTGATACAGAGGCCCTCGAAACTTGGTTACGATGCACTGAGACATAAATATGAAACAAGAAAAATTAATATGTAATTAATTTAATTGCAAGAATAATAATAAGAAAGAATAAGAAGATTTCATGAGGATGATGAGGATTTCTGGCATCTGTAACAGGAAGCTCCAACGCTCCTCTGGTCTAAGAATGCAGTTAATTTGCGCAAATGCAAATGTACAAATAAATAAATGCCCTCCCCACACACCCTACTCCCACCCTTCCATCCCTGAGGGACCTTTTCTATTGTCTTGGTGTTATAATTGCCATGCAGAACATGGAGGACCCTGAGTTCCAGTATTGACTAAGCTGTTTTAACAGAAATGATAGAAACCTTGGTGGATTTTATATAACAGATGGAAAAAATGAAGCAAACATGTTTTTATCGATCCTTCCATCCATCCATCCATCTATCCATCCATCCATCCATCTATCCATCCATCCATCTATCCATCCATCCATCCATCCATGCCTGCATCCTGGTGTTTTGTGTCTTGTCCATATGCATGCAGTATAAAACTCAGTGTGTTTGGTAAGCATGTGCCCATCCTGATCTTTCATAATATTAGCACGAATCAATGCGCTGCTTTTTTAATTATTGCTCATGCTACAAAGCGAGGGAAGGCTCATTTAAGGGCAGATCGATGCCGCAGAGCGATTGGCGGCTCGCGCGGCTGTACATCAGGCGCCTTGATGTGAAAATCGTTGGGGCCTGCGCGGGCCGCGGTTCGCTCTGATCAGGCCGCTTAGGGCCCCCAGCTGGCTCCGGGGCCTGGCTAATGGCTGAACCCTACGTGAACCAGCATCCTCCATCGCTCCCTCTGAAAAACACATCACGGTGATCTCGATCGGAAAACTGAGAGAGAAACACACACGTCCCCCCCTCCCGCCTCTCCTATCCTCTTCTTTCTTCTCCTCCACCCTCTATCGCCGCTCTCTCTTTTCTCACTCTGTCTCTCTCTTCATCACGCCATTGATTACTTGCTATTTTTCTTCCTTTATTTGTTCCCTTCATCCTCCTCTCATCCCAGGGTAGGGGAAAGGCGCAGCACTCCCGTGTACACCTCTATTACCGCCCCTCTATCTATCCTCAGACCGTGACCGAGGTTGTTGAGCGCTCTTCTTCTTGCCTCCCTATGCTTTAAGAGGTTAATAACTTGGGCCTTCGGACATTATTTAAGGGCTGGTGAGAGGTTGCGCATCACGCCACTGGTATTCTGTTGCTTTGGGGTCACCTTTGGCCCCTGACGCTCTCAACACGCAGAGAAAACTCCACCTCCTCTGCCACGTCGTCATTTCTCCTCAGGCCACAGCATCGCACATTCTGATCTCTTTCATCACACACTTTGGCCCTCTGGTGCCTAAACTGATACAAATGGCGCTAATCTCAGGAATGTGTGAACGGCAGCGTTTTGGCAGCGATCTGCGTTATTTGTCACCATTCCTGCTTCCCCGTCTCATTTGCACACAGACGCTCGTGTTAAATGGCCAAATAATTGTTTTCAGCATTTAGTCCATTCAACTTCTATCAGGGAGTTTGCACATCAACTTCACGCTCCCAGCTGATGATTTATACCGAGAGTCTGTGCAGTGCTTGAGGACATCAATCCCAATAAGAGCCGGCTCACTGGCCCAACGTCCAATCAGGAGCCAGGCTAAGCCACGGCACACGTGCAGTGTCCCCAAACCAGCGAGGATCTTACAGCTCCTTTTGCTTTTCGGCTTCTCTTGGGATGAGATATACAGACAAACCTGCCGTTTTTAAGGTTCCTTTAAAACTCTGAAACTTTTCCAAAAGTCTGAAATAATCTATATTTAAGACTAACCTTCACTTCAGGCCTGAAATCATTCGAGACCGAATCATTCTACAGTAATTAAAGTACTATGTAAAAATCTGCAATAGAAAATTGTCATTTCAAGGTTCTAAGTAGAAAACATCGCAGAAATTCCTTTAGGAACCAAGAAACATTGCTTCGTAACTAGACATCTCAGAACAGCAGAGACATAAATAAGAGACACTTTGGCATTTTGTCTCGCATATCATTCCTTCGTTCACCTTTCATTCAGGATAAATGAAGCGCTTTATCCTGCCCAGGGTCGCAATGGATCAGGACACTGTCTTGCTAATACAGAGCATGATTACAGGCCAGGAATACATCTACTGTATGATGTGGAGGAACTTCTCTGTAACAAGACAGTTTGTCATTTCTTTTTCTCTATCAACATGGCAGCATGTCCTGTTACAGAAAAGCAAAGAAAATAAAGTAAGTTGTCTTCATGAAGATTTTCCCCATGTAAATACACAATTACTGTAGAAAAGCTACAGTTGTGTAGCAGACAACAATCAGCGCCTCTCGACCAATCGGATCCCAGAATGCAGCGGCGCTGTCGAATAAACTATCGAGTACGTCCTTGTATGATATACGGCTGCTTGGATTCCAGTATTTGTTTCCTTGATTGACATCGAAATCACTTTAGTGCATGAGCTAAACCCCGTTTGAGAACCCTTTCGATCCAAGACACTTATTAATTAGCTTAATAACAAGCGCACGGTCTTTAATGGATCTGTTTAATAATCAGAAGTAATAACGTAATGGCTTTGTGGGTTACATGGCAGGTCCTTCTGATTATTTATGTATTTATTTTTTTCAGGGGCATTAATGAAATCTCCGGTCTTGTTGTCAACATGTTTTATGTCTTTATGTTTTACATGTGAACATGAAGCATACAGCCTCCGCACCCCACCCCTTTACCTCTCCGTCTCTTCGCCATACTCTCTCACGCTCAGACACGGAGAATTATCGTTACATCGATCATTAATCCGTAACAGCGGTTCATTTACTAATTAAAATATCTCAAAAAGGACAGCATCGACAAAGCTCAAAATGTTTAATGCTGATTTCTGACTGACCTCCGACACGTCCCGCCCTGATGCCCGAGAGCAGTGAGGGCCACGCAAGCGCCGTGTCCGGGCCCCTAGGATTTTTTTATTTTTTTTTTACATTTTTTATTTATTTCTTTTATGATGGATTTAATTTTCCTCTAAATAAAAACTATTCAATCATTCTGATTGGTCGAAAGACTCCGGACAAAACGGGACACGGTGTCGATAAAATAGAGCATAAACTTTATATTTGTACTCTCTATAAATTACATGCAGGGTTAATTTGCCAGAGTATTTCAGTCTTGAGGTGCGTCAATTCACAAGAGTATATGCGTAACACGTTTTATTGTAATGAACCTCGCATGGGCTCCACTATTTCATCCGACGGCTCTTCCCCGGCCAGGTCCGAAATGAAATGATGCATTTGGTTATGGATTCCATTTTTTACGCATATGATCCCAAGGACGCTGAGGTTCATCTAAATATAGCGACGTGCTGAGTTTAGAATGCTGCTGAAGATGCTGCGAGGATAAAATATATTTCATGTTCAGCGGAATCGTGATGCAGGCCTCTCAGTCCGATGAGATGTTTGTGGGATTTGATCAATGAACCACCGGTTTGTTTGAGACAACTCTGGAACTCTGGAAGCTACACGATACGTTTATGACGCACTTATGTCACATGCGGCATTGCCGAATGCTACGTTAAAAACATACTAGCGAGAAATAAACGCTTATGACTCAACTTTCTGAATAGGACGAGTGCTTTCTAGGGTTTTTTAAAAAAAAGTGATTTAGCAAGAGAGCGTTAGCAGGACTGTTCCATTTGTGGGCGGAGCTCATTTCTGGACCAGAAAAGAATTCAGTAAAAAAAAAAAATTAAATAAATAAAGAAGATAAAAGAAACATCATAACAATTTTCTATATTACATTTTTCTCCTCTAAGGTTTTTTATTATCAGCCCAGGTCGAAAAACACTTCAGAAATTACATACGGCACATTTAAAGTTTCCCTCACAAGTCACTTTGGATAAACTGCGAATACCGATTGTGGATGCTGACTTTATTTATGAGCCGTGTCACTTATCGATATGATTCCCCGGTGAGATTTGTGAATGAGTCTAATCCAACAAGATGTTTCTTCCTGATACCAGCTGCTGCACGCCATCTGACATCCATCATTCTCACCTGGAAAGGAAAACATTTTTCTTCGTCTGGCTCGGAGCGGAGATACGTCTCCCTTGGTGTCACGTTATGCAGATATTTCATTCGTATCACCCTTGTCTTGTTTCATGATATCGGTTTTATATAGAGTGAAAGGAATAAGCCATGAGAAAAGAAGAAAAAGAAGAAGAAGAAGAAAAAAAAGAACGTGAAAAGAAATACAACTTGTATCTTTATTCATCGGCTGTCCTCTTTCATTCCACGGCGCCTGATTCACGTGGCACTTCTCTCGCTACCTGTCATCTCGCCACCGCGCTCTCGCGGCTCCCTCGCTCATATTCGCACCCTTCCTCGACTTTTATTTCATTATTTCTCTCCGTGCTCGTCGCTCCTCTCTCAGATTAGCTTATTCATTCTTCACATGTGACTGCAAGTCTGTTAAGGTCATATTAAACCAAAGCAATCCACTTTAAATGGTTATCTACGACGTGCATTAAAAAGCTCTTTGCTGGCCTTTAAATATTGTGATTGGGTTATGGAGGGGGGCTGCTGTTTCGCCGCACTGATCTCCCTCCCAGGAGCCCGTTTTCAGAATATAAATTGAGTAATATTATAAAGGCGCTGGGCGCAGAAGGAGCGGGTAATGAATAGGATTCATGATCTACCGAGGAACAGGAGGTCATGCAATGAAGTGAAATACTCTAATAACTCCAGCACTAACCCCTGCAGATGATGATACATTAACTCGGGGGGACCTCGTAATTCTGCTTGATTTTTTTTTTCTTATCAGGCCCGGACTCGGCCGTACAGACGTTTTCTGTATTAAAGGGGATCAAATTGAATTAAAATCCAATGCTGTCGTAATTGCTTCTTAAACATCTCCCTTTGACCTCTAAGACTTTTTAAAAAAAAAAAAAAAATCTCATGGTATAAATGTGTAATCTGATGAAAAACAGAGAAAAACTGAATTACGTGGGATATTTGAAGGACTCTTACAGATTACCCAGAGTCTTAAAGCTGTTATTAAATGCAAGATTTAATCCCACTGCGTATGATTTATTTTTCATCTCTCTAAGGAATTACATGCATAATCTCACAGGAGTAAGTAGTACACAACGAAAAACGATACACGAGGTCACACGGACTGGTCGCTACGGCAACCTGTTTATGTTTAACCTGTTTAAACGTGCAGCTGGGACGGCTGGGCATCCAAATCTGAAACCTAATATTTATCTATATCTGATATGATATGTATATATGACAATTTGTCGTTAATTTGTACCCGATTGTATTTCGTGATTGTTAAAATTCGAATATTCAAGCAATTCATGTCGTTAACCTGGAGCTTTATTTTGTTTTCCATGGCTTTAGTCTTGACTCCGCCCCAATTATTTTATTTTATTGGTTTGTTACCTTTACTGATCACCTGTTGCTTGTTTTTCTGTTCCATGTCTCCTGGTTTTAAACCTATCATATTTTCCTGGATTCTCCTCTATAGATTTAATCATTTGTCCAATATCCCTGGAATACTGGGCATGAAACAGGAAAAAAGGATGATCAGTTTTGATCCAGGATGAATTACTTATTGGGGGCACCATGGCTTAGTGGTTAGCACGGTTGCCTCACACCTCCAGGGTTGGGGGTTCGATTCCCGCCTCCGCCTTGTGTGTGCGGAGTTTGCATGTTCTCCCCGTGCCTCGGGGGTTTCCTCCGGGTACTCCGGTTTCCTCTCCCGGTCCAAAGACATGCATGATAGGTTGATCGGCATCTCTGGAAAATTGTCCGTAGTGTGTGAGTGTGTGAGTGAATGAGTGTGTGTGTGCCCTGCGATGGGTTGGCACTCCGTCCTGGCACTATCCTGCCCTGTAACTCAGAGGATCTCAAAAGTTAATCGATGCTACGGGGTTTGTTGTAATTTGAAGCTCTACAGTGCAGCATAAAGCCACATGAAGCCCCAGCACTGTTTAGCTGCTTGGGCCCTTGAGCAAGGCCCTTAACCCTCCAGTGGTGCTGTATCATGGATGACCCTGTGCTCTGACCCCAACTTCCAAAGGCTT
This sequence comes from Tachysurus fulvidraco, assembly GCF_022655615.1. Lineage (NCBI taxonomy): Eukaryota > Metazoa > Chordata > Actinopteri > Siluriformes > Bagridae > Tachysurus > Tachysurus fulvidraco. The sequence goes on from NC_062539.1 coordinate 14,767,996, forward strand.
CTATTCCTCTGTTTTATTTTATTTTATTTTATTTCTTCGCTTACGTAATGAAATGTCACAGTTTAGTCCGATCGTCAGAGGACGGCGGTGATGTCTTACAGCGTGGATGAAACGTAGAAGCTCGGACCGTGTAAGTGTGTGTGTGTGTGTGTGTGTGTGTGTGTGTGTGTGTGTGTGTGTGTGCCGTGTTTGCAATCAAGCTACCCGTGAACGCTTCATTCCGCCAGCGATGACACCGTCTGTGTGAGCACAATAGTTTTCAGTCGCTGACACTGACCAGGAGTGACTAGACGAGAGGAGAGGGGAATGGAATAAAAGCGAGGGAACACATAGCGAGTGAGATAGAGAGAGAGCGAAACACAAAGAGACACCACGAGGGTGTGAAAAAGGGAGAGAAGTGTGTGTGTAAGAGAGAAGAGAGACCCAGCTGCACTCCACAATCACTTTTCGGCATCTACAGTCCTGGGGCTGAAATGCCATTAATACAAGTGTCAGTGCTTTGAGTGGAAAAAGGCCACAGCGACCGACGCCTTTGACTGGCTCAAGCGAAAAAGGAAAAAAAAACAAAAAACACTTCCTTCAGGGACGGACGTGTCCGAGATGCCGCCGAATGCCGCCCCCCCCTCCAGCCCAACCCCCACCCGTTTATTTGTGTAAAGATTAAATTGCACATGATTTCTAATGTTCCCACCTCCCACGCCTGTCATAGGTCGTCGACCCCGGCGCCGCTCAGATAATAGATACATCCCATGTTTCTCTGGCACTCGGATTCTTGTCCGACACAGTCCAGCGGCTCGCTATTGTCACCGAGTCGCAAGCAATTAAGTAAAATAGTGCGCGATCGGGGCCCGCGCCGCGTCCTTTCAATATTTATTACGTCCTCTTGCGCAAAGAGCCATTTAGCCGCAATATTCGAAATGATCTCTAATGCAATTACAGCCGCATTTAGAATACGCATTAGTGGCAATCTTCGGTCCTTACAAAAAAAAAAAAAAAGAGGAGAGGAGATAACAGATATCTGAAGAGAGCCGGCTTCTTTATAGTCTAGTCAACAGCCTGGAATAAATTTTTCACTAAGAAGGCGAAAGAGCGTTCGGTGTATTCGGTCTGCAAAGAGAGAAGAAAAAAGAGAATGGAAAAGAGAGTGAACAGGATTATAGTACATCATTATGTTCTTAACGGTGTAGAGAAATAAAAACTTGAAAAGACAAATATGCTTAAAAACATATTTTTTTGCTAGAAGACTTTTTAGTCTGCATTAAAAAAATTTATACATAAAGTTATATGTTAAAGATGTGCATTCCTATGGGACATGCCGACCCTCGGATGAAGGGTAAAGCAGGATGAGAGAGATGAAGTTCCTTCTGTCAGAGACTCCAGTCTGTCTGGATGATCTCTTCGGGACCGTCCTGGTCTGGAGGCAACATGGAGCCTCCATCTCTCATCTCTCATCTCTCTTCTCTCTCTCTCTTTCTGTCTCTCTCTCTTGTAATTGACTTCCCTGTTTGATAACACTCAGCTGTGCGATTGGAGCCTGTCTGTCTCGCTGATGCAGAGAGAAAAGTGCCTCCTCAATAGCAGATCAATTAGTCTATTAAGATAACCAGGGACAAGGTTCTTTGGCATAAATTTAAAAAGGCCTGGGTCATTACCTGCTTTTACTCCACCATGCGTGACTGTGACTGTATGCCGTGTGTGTGTGTGTGTGTGTGTGTATTCCTGGTGTGTGTGTCGGGGTACGTCACAAGCCACATGACCTTTCTTAACAGGACTTGGGTGTTGTGGATCCTATAGGATACAGTGTTCTTCTCTCAGTGGATTATTACTCATGTACCAAACTTTAAGCGCCTTATTTTCATCGACGTGACTGTATTCTGATTACTGAGGCTGTAACACATGACAGAAATACAGGAAGTGTTGTAAGATGTACTAATTAAAAAAAAATGCTGACTGCAGATAGCAAACATGACAAAAAAGTCGCCCACACTTTGTATCCATGGCAACGTTATCACTCTTATTTAGTATCAGATAATTACCTCCTCTAGCCTGCGCTTAGTAACCAGTAATAAATGATATAAATCATCCTGATTAGTTTCAATATTATCAATAATGCAGATGAAATAAACATTAGTGCTACTTTGGTGGCGATTAGGTTGTTTTCTTTCGATTTTTAAATAAAACGAATCGAGAATATTTCCTCAAAAGTGGATTATGGATTTTTTATCTAATTCTAAAAATGATAAAATCAATCAAAAACCTTTAAGTAACAATAAACGAATAAACTTGTAGCTCATTTTCATAGCTGTCTCTCTATCACAAATCTGTTTTTCCCAAAATAAATAAATAAATAAATAAATGTAAATAAAATAAAAATGAACAAAAGGGTAATTTTTTATATATTTATTACATTTTTTAGCACATATTTATTATTTATTATAATTTTTTTTAATTATTTTTTATTTTTTTATATACTTATTTGGTTACATATGTTTTTATACTTATATGTTTGTTCTAAAAAAGATTATAAATATTATAAATATTAGATCATTCCATATTTAAGAATATTATCTACTTTATGTATCGTTATAGGCTTAAATATCTTTCACAGGACTTTTAATGGCACTGACTCTTATCTTGCTGAAGAAAAGTTAAACTCAGTAAGATTGATTTATTTTCCTGTGATTTCAGGCGTCGGCTTTAGCTCGACACTCTTCAGCCTTATTTTCTGTAAGGTAACAAAATCCTAGATCTGTTTTTCTTGCTTATTTCTTCTCGAGTGTATCTCAGCCATTGTGTCCTTTTTTCCTAAGCGACTTTTATGGAGGCCTTGTGAAAAGCCTGCAAGCTCACGGGGGTCAAAGTGCAGTGTGCTGATGGATTATGGGATTGCGGTGCGGCCCGATCTCGCTGACAGGCTTTATTGGACGGGAGGATGAGCTTGTAACCCTTTATATAATTATTGTATTAAAGCCGATGTGCCCCTGCCTCGCTGGCACTTGTCCTCGGATCAATGTGGAGATAATTTCAGAAATGAATAGTTAGTATCGATCCGTTTCCCTCTTAGTGATGGCTTATCAGCAAGCGGGACAGGTCGCTGTAGATTATTGCGCCAATGTCATTTATGGGCTCTATGATAGTATTTGTATTTTTGGAGCTGGGTGATTCAAACAAAGGCAATTCAATTTGCAATGGATTTCTCGCTGTCTTTTTTCCCGTTTGCGCCGAGTCTCTTGAACACAATCATCAATAAATCACAATCTTTTTGTGTGGGTGTGTGTGTGATTGCAGGACAAACAAGCACAGGTTTAGATGGAGGTGAACACAGGGGCAGAAAAAGGACAGATTTCAGGAGGTTGAATACGGTGGCCTGTAGATGCAAAATACATTAACAAAACCCAAAAAAAAAAACACAGAAAGAAATTCAGAAAGAAATTCAGAAAAGGAGGAACAGCACACACAGAAATCAACAAAACAGCAAACATAAAAAACAGGACAGCAAATTTGGAAAGAAAGCAGCAAGTTCGGACACAGAACTGCAAATTAGGAATCAACACTAAAAACACAGCAGAAAAAATGGAAATGCGATCCCAATTTCAGACACATGATAACAAATGTGGAAATAACACATTTAGAGAGCGGAGAATTCAGAAGTAATCTTTACAGTAACTTGTTTCCATCAAGCCCACTAGATAAGTGCGTCATTTTCCCTTGTGATATCTATATGTTGTGTCTGATCTGCAACAAGCACAGGATGTTCATTAAGAACCTTCTCTTTCTGCTTCGCATTAATATTGACACATTAAATTTGAAGATTTAAAAAAAAGGTTTTACAGGCCACATTCTGGATTAAAGATGATGTTCTTACTAAAGTACATAGAAGAGTGCATATTGTGGTTTAACGTCATTATAAAGGATTATTATTTTATTTATTTTGGAAAAATGCACATTTTCAAAACAAATTTCTTTCTTTCTTTCTTTCTTTCTTTCTTTCTTTCTTTCTTTCTTTCTTTCTTTCTTTCTTTCTTTCTTTCTTTTTTTACTTTAACGTACCTGTTTGTACTTTTCATCTTAGATGACAGGACCCATCCGCCTGCAGCCGGCGCTCCATTTCTATAGCAGCTCGGGGGAATCACTTGACAAAATGTAATTTACTCGCTATTGGTCAGTTTGAACCCTGACCTCAATCACTTGACATGGTTACCTTGGCAACCTGGCAAGACAAGATCTGATAGGAGGTTGAGACAGTTGGGATGGCTGAAAGATCTGCATCAGTGTTAAACATACAGTACTACGCTAAGAAATGGCAGGTGTAGAATGAATGTGAATTTTTCATTCATAAAAAATGCAAAGTGGCATAAAAATGTGTTTTTAAATGCTAATAAAAAGCAAAATGCTCTACACACAGAAGGCTTTATATCTCATGTGTACTTTTCATTTCTCTCTCTCTCTCTCTCTCTCTCTCTCTCTCTCTCTCTCTCTCTCTCTCTCTCTCTCTCTCTCTCTCTCTTTCACACACACACACAATCCCATCTGCGGAGGCACATGATAATGATCCTGACCCCCGTCATCCATCATAACTGCCAAACCTGTTCATTTTTTATCCCTCTGACAGTTTAATTACAGTCAATCATTTCCAAAGTGTTAGCATTCAAGTCCTAATTAGCGCTAGTTACATTTCACTAATAGGAAACAGATCGGACGAAAGAATAAACGAGTGTCATATATCTCTTCAATTAAAGCCCGAGATGAATTTGTTAACATGCCGGCTATTGTAGAATGTATAAATGAATGATGTCATTAAGTAGCATGTTTAAAGTGACACAGAACATCCGTGTGCTATGATTAATATCCGGCTTCATGTCCCTCTCGCAGATATCAGATATTATTGCAGCTTTGATTAATTTTCTAGAACAGCATCTGTTCAGTCATGGCTGCAATTTGGAATTAGTATTACATTGTTATTGTTATTGTTATTACAATTCATTCCCTGGGACAAACAATAACAAATAGAAAATTATACAAATAGAAAAAAAACAGAATCTGGAAACGTGACAGGAAATTTAGAGAAATTACAAAAAAAACAAAAAAAAAAAACATAAAGATAAGAGCAAATCTGGAAACAACACAAATGACAGAAAATTTGGTAACATGAAAGCAAATTTGGAAATGCAGCAAATTCGGAAACATGAAATTAAATTCGAAAACATGAAATCAAATTCGGAAACATGAATGAAAGAATGGAAACATGACAGCAAATTTGGAAACAACACAGCAAATTTTACATGTTTGAAATTGTTCAGCAAATTTTGTAGAATTACATCAAATTTGGAAATATACCATAAATTTTGGAAATGTTACAGCAAATTTATAAAAAAAAACAAAACAAAAAAAAACAGAACAATTTCAGAAAAAAAAACAGCAAATTTGGAAACAAAACAGCAAATATATAAATGTAACAGCAAATATGCAAAAAAAAAAACACCAAACAAACAAAAAACAATCAAACAAACAAACAAAAAACAAACAAAAATTCCGGAAACATGAGAGCAAAGTGGGACACAACACAGCAGCCATTTGTACTGGGAAAAATCTAATATATCAACAAAAGGCACATGTATTGGGACATGAAATTTTCAGTGACAATGCTTTTATTCAGATTTATGAAAGGAGTCTCCAGTATCAGCACATCAGTCAGTTTCCGGTTTTCTTTTATAATATTGAAAACTTAATATAAATATAAAATTAAAACACTGCAGGGTGTGCTGTTGAAGGACAAGTATCCATTTCTGTTGAAAATTTTAACTCACACCATGATGAACAGAAATATTTTCCAATACCCACATGCCCCAAAGTATTTTATTCCCCGCTTAATCAAGCAGCATCCTGTTTCATTCTTTGAATAAAAATATATAATTATTTATGATGTTTGTGGATTAGAAAACTGGATAAAATCTCAGAAGAAGCACTGATGTGTGTAGAACTGAAATACTTTCTACTATTTTGAAATATTCTGAGGGTCTAATTAAGAAAAGGAGAGTTGTTGCTAAGCACTGCTAGCCTTGTGGAACAGCTTAGCGTGTCTTCATTAGCACGTAGCCTCAGACTACAGTCACAGTGCTTGATGCTGTGGTTTTGGAGAGTCCTTCAAATGGACAGTCTCTAGGCATGTCGTCAATACAAACAAAATAATCACAAAATGAAGAACTAGCTTTTTACTTCTGGTTCAGCCAAAGAACTGTGAGACTTTCTAATCCGATCCTCGGGAATTGGCACAAGTAATTTAAATGATCAAGTATAACGGTCAACAAATATAAGAAGAATAACAAATACATTCAGTAAGTTATCTAGCTCGACCACTAACATAACACAGTTTTAGCTAAGATTTATATCTTGCTACTGTAGTTTTGAAATTATATCTATAAGATAGATGATGTTCCACAATAACAAAAAAATATGTAAAATATATACAGTAATTTGTTGTAAAGACTAAAGCAAATTAACTGAAAATGTAAGACATAATTCCAGAAGCTAGCTCACTGACAAACTAACATATAAAACTTTTAGACAACTGTGAAAACTACTTAGCTACTTTAGCCTTGAAGTTGTAGTTTGTTTAGCTAGCTAGGCAGTAAAACTCATTTTGACTCACTATATTGATAGTGACTATGGCTAAATTGCAATGAATTAGCTAGCTAACTACAATATATGTGGAATGTCCTACCTTTTTCTGAGTTGTAACACTTTAAAAAAATATTTTCTCTCCTCTTTGATTAATGTTTTTTCTTCATCTATAAAGCTTTTAGTATTTTTAGTATTCTAGGCTTTTATTATTTTTTATCTGATATACTCACAACTGATTTCAAAACATTATGATACAAAATAAATCACTTGTACATATGTATCAGTTGATCGTGGTATAAATATTTGATGGTGTAATTTCTAGTTTTGATTTTTGCAGAGGTTACCTCCCACAGCCCTCCCAGCCACCAGAAACTATACTCTTATTGTAGTTCATTATTGCAGTGATGTTCATGGTTTATTGTTGACGTAATTCTTTGGTTAATGCAGGTGTTTATTTGGTTTACTATTAAAAAACAATTAATACAAATATGAATTATTTGCCTGTTGTTACCGATGGTGTATTAATACTGCAGCAATAAATGATTCATGGTAATTAACATGCTAAATAACTTGCTGACAATTGATCGGCTTTGACGTCATTGTTGATGTTGTGCTCAGGCTTATTTGAAGCTGGAAATTAGAGCATAGCCTAGATGACGGTGTTTGATTACGTTTGATTACGTTTCTTTTCCCCCTATTGCTTTTGTTCTACCTCGCTGAAACATGATTAGCGCCGCTTCTTTGTTTATCAACCCAGTCATTTTTCTTGTGCAAGTTTATTTCCACAGTTTGTCTTCATTATATCGAGCGTAGCCTATAGGATGTAGGTCTAATCTCTGGCACGTATGATTTAGTTCCATGCTGCTGCTACTTCTTCTTTTTTTGTGTGTGTTTTGGTGTAAATTGAATCCCCATCTTGGTTATTAGCCTGCAATAAACAGAGTGTAGGTCTGTCAAAATATATTTACCTGAATGTGACCCTTAAGACTTTTTTGAATAATAACCTAGAATTTATTTCTTAGGAAATATTACTGTTGTTCCCTTGCCACACGTCAACATTTTTGGTCGGAAAACATAGCCTAGTGGGACACCGCAGGACGTGATGTAAATCGAATGCTGATTGCGCCATCCTTCATCAGATGACAGGAAATCATGCTCCGGCACAGCACAGAGTTACCATCGATGAAGGCTGAGGCTGATGGCTCACACTGAAGTGCTGAACAGTACAGGAGCTAGCACAGTGTGTGTGATTGATGTGTCCAAATTCAATCCGTAGTGATCTAGTTCTTAAACTAGAGATGTCAAAGCTAAAGCATGAGGAACCGAAGTAATGCACAGTGCAGTGGTTTAAGACGCGATTCACAGCTGTCAGCTAAACATCAGATGGATCATGAATGAAGCGTGGAGGCCATAACACTGGGCTTTGAAGCCTTTCACCTGGAATTTGATTGGTCAATTTGACTGTAAGGCAAATCACATGTTTATATTAATGCACTTTCTTGTGAAGATGCTGATGTTTATATCACATTTTATATAGCAATATATATTTTTATTAGTTTTAGTTTAACACAAGCTGAATTTCTTTATCTTCTGTTATCGACAAAATAGTTGAGGAACACCTGTTTATACTGTAGCATCTAGAAAGTTGATGATATTCCACAGCATTGATGTTAAATAAAACTCTAAGTTAATAAAAAGTATGATATCTTGCTAACATATACAGGATTAAACATTCATGCTAGCTAAAACATTCTTAGTTAGTTATAAAACTGTAGTTTGTTTAGCTAGATAAGCTGTAGAGCTAATTTAGTGGCTAGATTTGCTACACTAGCTACAAACATAAGCTATAAAGGTATAATATAAAGGTAATGTGGTTGGTATGTGGTTAGTACTTTGTTAGTATATTAGTTTACATTCCTATGCTAAATCCGGTAGCTAAAAATGTTAGCAGTGGAAAGGAATAAAACACTATTTATAAATCTATTTGATGTGGATCGTAGAAATACATGTAAAGCCTTCATATGTGGACCTGATGATGCCTCCCATCTAAACATCGATATCCAGTCAAAATCACTCTTCATCCTCGCAAACAAAAGCAGCGCATAATGATCACCTCAGCCATTATGTGGAATTGATTTGATCTGGTCCATGGGTCTGTGGATTTTTTTCTCTGCACAGAGAGAGAGAGAGAGAGAGAGAGAGAGAGAGAGAGAGAGAGAGAGAGAGAGAGAGAGAGAGAGAGAGAGAGAGAGGTCAGCGAACTGAAGCGCTATCTAAACAAAAAAGAAGAGTTAAAGGAAGACAGCCTGGGGCGCCGGTCGTCCTTTAATTGCCATTTACATACCGGAGGGATCATTCATTTCTAATTCCCCTATTACACCCCCATTGTGAGCTTGTGCCAGTGTCAATTCTCATCAGCATCACAGATCAGAGATCATTGTGGATTCACTGCCATGTTCTATTAAAAGCCTTGCCATTGCCACTGTCTATATCCTTAACTATATAACTCATTAAAAAAGTTATCAGTGTATAAGTTCAGATGCTTGAATATGTGTTGACTATGATTCATCCCCTCGCTTTAACCTCTGTTTGATGTTGATCCCGAGCCAAAGAAATAATGAAAACGACGAGCTAATTCACGTTTTGTTATTTTCTTCCGTTTTTGTATGTTGTAACGTTCGCACATCAGTTCCATCATCCATTTCCTTGCAGTTATCGAGCATTATATTGAGGAAGTGACAGCTGGAGCAGTTTGTCATTTCTGTTCGAGTGGCCGTGGTGGAGGTTAACCCAGCGTCGTTATAACCGCTGTGACAAATGTGACACGCTAAAGCCTGGCGCTGTCACCTAAACCCTATGGGAGGAAGCTGGAACACTTCAAATCTCTCTCTCTCTCTCTCTCTCTCTCTCTCTCTCTCTCTCTCCCCCCCCCCCACACACACACACACACACACACACAAGGTGCTGGGATGCATCCTCTCATTCAGCTACTCTACAGAGAGTGGATAATCCCCTTAACCTATCCATTTCGAACGAATCTACTGTTTGCAAACATGCAGAGAGCGAGAGAGAGAGAGAGAGAGAGAGAGAGAGAGAGAGAGAGAGAGAGAGAGAGAGAGAGAGAGAGAGAGAGAGAGAGCACAGTAATTCCAGCTTGATCGGATTTTGTGGTCGTGCCACTATCCGAAGAGTTCCCCACGGAAAAATTCATGCAGTGTGTAATTTCATTTGGGTGTCTGTAAAATGATGATAAAGGGGAAGGCTGTGATCCAGTCGTGTCATTTCATTCAACAATTCACTTCTCATATTTCCATAATCCTTTTCCATTTCCTCTTTGTCTGTGAGATTTGCTTAGATATAGCTGTCAACTTAGCTCATATCAGCTAACACTCAAGTCTTAGCTATAAAGTTAGGGAATGTTTATTAATAAAAAATGTAAAATTCTCTTGGAAATCCTGACAATTTAGCATATGATATGCAGCTGCTTAGCCCTAGAAGTAATATTTTGAACTTTTATGTTTCTGACATAAAATCCTGTCATAACACCTGCTAAGTTAGTTACTTCACCCTGCATGGCTAACATTTAAAGTGAACAATGAATAAAATTCATAAACATGACTTTAAAATCCTCCTGTCAGGACAGTTTGTCAGTTAGCTGACTAGTTTCTGATTATGACATGAATATGACCACAGAAATCTTGTCAATATGACATATTTAAAGCAGCTACCTAGCATTAGCAGTATTTTGTGAACACTTAAATAAATTCTGTCATAAATCCTGCCTGCATAAACCATTGTAACTATCTGGTATTGTGAACATTTCTGAAAATGATATTCACAGAAATTCTGTTGAGTAAACAAGTCAAGCAACATTATCAAATATATATATATATATATATATATATATATATATATATATATATATATATATATATATATATATATATATATATTTTATACGAATTAAAAATCCTCTCAGAAATCTTTATCTATCATGTAATCTTAGATCAGTAGGCTGGCTTGTCTATATCTGTAAATGTTTATTACTATGACTTTAAACCCTCTGAGAAATCTTGTCAGGCGAGTATAAATCATTTAGCTTGTTAGCATTATCTGTGAACACTTAGGCCAATGATTTCTGAATTGCAGCCTCTCAGAAATTCTCTTAAATTAGCATGTGTCAAAAAATATATATTGTGAATATTTATTGAAGTATCTTAAAAATCTTCTTCAAATTCCCTTTATGATTTTCATTTTAAATCCTCTCAAAAATCCTGTCAGCTTAGTTTAAATCACTTAGCTGATTAGCATTATCTGCGAACATTAATGTTTAAAGGGGGACTTTAAATCCTCTCAGAAATCCTGTCAAGCAGATAGCTATATAGCATTAGCAGTAAATATCGTGAGTATACATGTCTATGATTTTAAATCCTCTCAGAATTCCTGTCAGGTTAGTTGTGATCTTAGCATTTGTCAATCAGCATTAGCGGTATATATCCTGAAAATGTATTACAATCTTAGATAATTTAAAAATCCTTTCACAAACCTGTCAGGTTAGCTTATATTACGTAGATAGCTAGCATCATCTGGGAACATAGTAAAATGTGTATAATGTAACCAAAGCAGGTTTGCATATGTCAAGCAGTATTAGCTGTCAAAATTGTGTTAATATTGACAAATATTGACGTTATGCTAAAAAACAAACAAACAAACAAACAAAAAAAAACCCCGCATTTTGACCAGTCATGACCCCTGAGATAAATCTTCTCCCTCAGAATCATTCTTTTCCCACACAGGATAAACACAAACGTGCAAATTGCTTAACTATGTCAGACGCTCCATAGCCAGGGGTCAAAGGTCACACCGAGCTCCTCATTAAAGTATTAAAGTTGACCTGCGCAAACAAAACTGTAAAAGTGCAAGGCTATGGTATTCAGAGTAATTATGCATCGAAGCGGTGAAGAATATGTGTAGAAAAAAAAAGGCAAGCGACTTTCGGACAGGCTAAATTACATATTGATCAGTTTTAATTGCATTTCAGTCATCAGGAGTTGCTTTTGAAATTCATAAAGAAGAAATAATGTAGGTTTTTGTGCATGATTAGCTCCGGGCCGTTCGAACGAATTCCATCACTTAACCCACAGTCAAAGGGGATTATTGAGCTTTATGACGCAGCTGCTGAAATATCAATAGGGCTGAATAGAGGGTTATGGACTTTCTTTCTTTTCTGTACTGCTCTTTTTGTTATCAGAAAGAACGACCATTGAGGCCACTGATAAAACATGCACACACACACACACACACACACACACACACACACACACACACACACACACACACACACACACACACACACACACACACACACGCGTTGAAGAATTCTATGTACTGTATACAAAACTGTATACATTGATTTTTAACACACGTTACATGTTCATGAATTTAAAAACAACCAATTCTCATTGTTTTACAAATAGCTTGCTGCTAATATTTCTTCCACTCGCCGGCATACAGAGAAATCACACTGCTGCCAATTATGAATGATAGAGTCTTGCAGATTTATAGCGCGGGGCAGGGTAAATGCTAATCATTCACTTCAGTACAATGGCAAAAGGTCAGCGAACTGACTCGCTGACAATAAATCATCTCGCAATGAGAACAGAACACGTTTCAGAAAATGTATTTAAAACCAACCGAAAGAAGAAAAAAACGAACAACATTTTCCTCACAAATGTCATTTGAGGCAAAACTTTAAAATGTTTGCTTGTATTCCTTTGGTGTGAGTTATGAGTGACACACAATTCAATCCAAGCCTCTGTTATTTATTTATGTACTTCCAACAACTTGGTATACGTGCTGTTATGAGTACGTCCTTCTGAGTCATTGAAATTGTCAGGATATTTTAACAGCGCCACCTGCAGCACCGGAGCACTGTCTACAACATTAATATCTATTTAAAATGGAATGTTCTTGATTTTCTGGCATCTATAATTTATCCCTTCACTGTTCTCTCTTATGTTCTTGCTCTTAAAGTTTCAAAGATAAATACAATCCATGCAGCTTTGACAAAAAAACAAACAAAAAAAACAACAATGTAAAATCCTCAATCCAATGCCTTTCCCCTGTTAAAACTTTACCATGTCAACAATTATTAAACAGCAAAATTATTTTAAATCTATATATTACTAGACTTTAATTATGGAGCTCATTTGCTGTACACGCTGAACGCAAGTTGTTGTTATGGTATCAATAACGCATTAATATTAAAATCCTGTGATTTTGCAGCTGCTGTATAAAATATACTATCTTCAGATAGAAAAACAAAACTGTATATAGCCCAAATGATGTATATTTTAGGAATTTGGGAATCAGGAGAAATCAGATGTCTGACTTTCCTTATGCTCAGATGAGTTTGATGAAATCCAGGCGGGTCTCAGAGAGCTATTGATTTCTCTGCTTCCTCCTTTACAGCATGCAGAAAATGAGACGTGGAATTTACGGTCTTCATAAAAGTTTTAGTAAATCAGGCCATTCAATAGGACCCTATCGACAGAGTTTTCATTACCATACCTAGTGTTGTGCAAAGTGTTTGGATTATCAGCAATAAGAGCCTCCTTGGCCTTGCTGTAAATAATAGGTCATTTGGAACATTTGGAAGTTTTAATCATGCAATACATCTGCTGCTCACAGGGCCTGTTACGAGTGACTGCTTATCTGGTCTTTTGGGATGGATTTCGACTCACTTTCATTGCACACATTGCACCGGTTAACAAGGAATACCGTCCGTTCACTTTCCTTTATGTTGTAGTATTATGAGTGTCTGTGATTGATACGGTTAAATATCCAATAGACCTCTAATCATGTGCATTTTTATCACCACCTTGTTTGGAAAAAAAACATCTGAAAACTTCACCAAGGTTTTATGTCTAAGGCGTGACGATCGTTCTGCTGTACTCTAAGGACAGGCTGTTAACCTTGTGACCATCAAGTCAATAAGAGTTTCTATGCCACAATAATAATAATTCAGCGAATGCCTGATAGAGGGAACATAAACACTTAAACACTGTTGAGTTCTTTATTCTGATTGGTCAAAAGTTCACCATCGTTTCCATAGTAACACTTCATTCAGAGAGACGACATCTTATAAGGCATACTGTATAAGACAAATAATAAAGAATTTTAAAGATTAGTTTGAAGAGCTGGTGATATGATGAATCACATTTTGCCTTGATCTCCAGTGTATAGGGTTTAATTCCTGCCTTCACACTACAGTACATTCCAGAGTTTATGTTCTCCCCATTCTTTAAGGGTTTCCTCAGGGTTCTCCGGTATCCTCCCTTGGTCCAAAGGCATGCTGCTAATTAGCCACTTGAAACTTTCCATAGTGTGTGTCCTGCCATTTACTGCAAGTCCTACTGTGCTACCTCATATAGGATTAGTGCTAAAGAATAATCGATGGATGTTTTTTTTTTACCATTTACAGTATTTGGCAGACACCCCTGTCCAGAGACTGACATTTTAGCTCATTTTTATATACCTGAACAATTGAGGGTTAAGGACCCAGCAGTGGCAGCCTAAAGGACCTGGGGTTCAAACTCATTACCTTCTGATTTGTAGTCCAACACCTTAACCACTAGGCTATGCACAACTTTTAACGTAACCGTGAACGGATAAAAAGTACAAAGTGACGTTTTTCACTAAATAAACTACTTTTAATGCAGACAGATTGCTTTGGTAGTGTATAAGAAGAATAAAACAATCGATGCTATGAAATAATCAACTCTGAATCACATTAGCCTTTTTTTGATTAGTTTCACATAACAGCACATTTCAGTGTTTTATTCCTTACTTAATAACATGGTAAGAAAAACTGAAGCGATTAATTTTATACAATTCGTTTTTTAACAGTGCGAAGATCATCATAGGTTTTATGTTTGTAGTTACTGAAGACAAAAAAAACAAACAAGAAATGATGATTAACACATCTAAATATCCGTCAGTCCTCCATATAGATTCCAGCTGCTCTTTTTCAGGAAGAAATCAGCGCCTGAATGCTCGGGCAGGATTTTATGTCAGAGCCCAGAGGGTCGTTCTCCTGACAGACTATTAACTTTTTGACTGGCGTTTCAGCTGACATCGTCTGTCCTTCAGCGGCCGCTGTCAATTCCTCGCTGCGCTAAGCTGCACATAAATACTGGTGTGGATATGAACAAGAGTGTTCAGCAGCTTCCGAGCACGCTCTTAAGCTCACGCAGCAGCCCCATAAAGATAAACAGCCAATGCTGATTTTCTGTCTCTGGCAAAAAAAAAAAAAAAAAAAAGAAAAAAAAAAGAAAAAAAAGGAAAAAAAAAGGCGGTCGGTGAATAAATGAGTTGGAACGTCCACAGCGCAAAGGGGTGATGCTGACAGCGTTGCTCTGAATCCTCTCGCGCGCGAGCGTGCTCTTTTTTTACCTCCATCGATAGACTTTTACTTCATCTCCTCACCTCACCTCGTTGAGGAAGGAAACAAATCATTTCAGCCTGGACGAATTCAGCAAGTTCTTTTGAAAAACGGCTCGGGCGTAATACCGAAGTGATGGAAACTTTGCAGTGCTCCTTACTTCAGCTCTCACTTTAATTACTTGTTTGTCTTCTTTTTTTTTTTTGAACTTGGAAAGAAAATATGGCTGTCAGCCTTTATGGGTTGTGGGGACACAAGGAAAAAAAAGCCTGACCTGGTTTTATCTGCCCTTGCGTGCGCATCGGTGTAATGATGACAAAACGGGATGTTAACTAATGATTAGCAGAAATGGTCGCAGTTAATTAGTCGGCCCTTTCGTTTATCGTTCCATTTGCACATTTTGGGGAGCAATCGTTATTAATTAGGGCCATCATGCCGAAAGGGGCGAGGTGGAACCCTACAGCCAAGTTAATCAGCCTGCAATGAAAGCTCCATTATCCTGTCCCGTCGTGTTGGCCGGTGATCTATTAGCATTATCTAAAAGCTGCATTGGGATCAAAGAGGAAAAAAAAACAGAAAACGAGACACTAGGGCATAAAGTGGAGAGCTTTGATCGGACCCTTTCTTGGGTCAGTGGTTATATGGAGAAATCGTACATGATATTCTGTGGCCATTTTTGTGTTACGGTGTAAATTTGGTCTGTCGCTATTGAGCAGGTGTCTTGGCATGCTAATATGCTGGTGTGTGTGTGTGTGTGTGTGTGTGTGTGTGTGTGTGTGTGTGTGTGTGGCAAAAGTTTCAGGGCCTTTTGATGTCTTTTTCAGGGCCAGTCCGATGAGGCGTCCAGACAAGGACGCCAGTCAGGCGTTTTCTTTCTTTCTTTCTTTCTTTCTTTCTTTCTTTCTTTCTTTCTTTCTTTCTTTCTTTCTTTCTTTCTTTCTTTCTTTCTTTCTTTCTTTCTTTCTTTCTTTCTTTCTTTACATTTTTATCAGTTATTTATCTAATTTATATGTTCTTTTTGGTTTCTTATGAAATGTGTTCACTTCAGTCTATATTTTAAAGCTATTGATCAAAAGAATCCAAACCTTTGAGAATGTTCTAGTTCCTTTCAGATCATTTCAAATATTAATCCATGTTATTAGGTCAAATAAATCCTGTCTTCATGGTGAGGTTTAACTATTTTTAATTAAAGAAATGAAAGTGTTAGTAAAAGAATATAATATAAAAAAACCCCACTGAAATTCCCATAGATTTAGAGATGTTGCTCGCTGCCTTTTTAAACATGGTGTATATTCTGAAGTGTTCGCGTCCCCGGTGAACGCAAATCGAACGAGATCTGCTCCTCCAAGACTAATACGCTAGAAGAGTGAGGATAGTCATCAGCAACCAGGAACCAGGCACCAAAGTGCATGCTGGGAAATCAATACAGTTTCAGTGGCTTTGGGCTTATTAATGTAAACGAGCACCAATAGTTCTCTGCAGTATGCTAAAGGAGGGTGAGAAAGAGAGAGAGAGAGAGAGAGAGAGAGAGAGAGAGAGAGAGAGAGAGAGATTAAGATAGACAGAGAGAAGAATAGAAAGAGAGAGAGATAGAGATAGAGAGAGAGAGAGATAAAGACATAGAGAGAGAAGAATAGAGAGAGAGAGAGAGAGAGAGAGAGAGAGACAGAGAAAGAGAGAGAGACAGAGAGAGAGAGAGAGAGAGAGAGAGAGAGAGAGAGAATGTATGCGAGAGAGGGGGATCAATTGAACAAACAAGAAAAATGACTCCAATGGAGCTGATATGAACATTAAAATAAACAAATAACTTTAAAGGAAATCAATCATATAATTTAAAGAGCACACAGCCCGGACCTCGTCCATCTCCCACATGGTTTGCCGGGAATAGAGGATTTTTAATTTTGCCATTGATGTAATGTCAGGATGCAAGCTTTTTTCTTTTTATTTTTTTAGATGGCCGGCATTGCGAGAGGAAGAAAAAAATCAATCGAGTCTGGTTGTGTGCTCTTAAGAGCACTTCTTCTGATATTTACAGCAGAGGAGGAAAGCGTATGGTTATACATTTACATTTTAAGAGATAAAGAAGTGGCATGTTTTGTCTTGTTATTGTTAATAGAAAGTGTCGAGTCTCATCCTGTCCTCTCACGGGAAAGAGAGATGCTGTCTGTGTGTCTGACATGAGAGTCTGTGTGTGTGTGTGTGGAGAGAGAGAGAGAGAGAGAGAGAGAGAGAGAGAGAGAGAGAGAGAGAGAGAGAGAAAAGGCATAGAGAGAGAGAGAGAGAGAGATAAAGAAAGGCATAGAGAGAGAGAGAGAGTGAGAGAGATCAAGAAATGCATAGAGAGAGAGAGAGAGAGAGAGAGAGAGAGAGAGAGAGAGAGAGAGAGAGAGAGAGAGATAGCAAGAATGGGAGTGAGAGATGGAAAAAACTGAGATAAAGAAAGACAGATCAAGAGAGAGTGAGATAGAATGAGAGAGACACAGAAAAAGACATACAGGCAGAGACAGAAAGAAGGAGAGAAATAGAACAAGACGGATTGAGACAAAAAACAGACAGAAATAAAGAGAGAGACACACAGAGAGACACACAGACAAACAGAAACAGTGAGAGACAGAAAAAGAGAGACAGACAGGCCAAGAGGATTAAATATATAGCGGGAGAGAGAGCGAGAGAAAAAGAGAGAGAGAGAGAGAGCGAGAGAGAGAGAGAGAGAGAGAGAGAGAGAGAGAGAGAGGCAATTTTCAACCCTTTATTTTCACCATACACAAAGCTGGTGTTTTTATTTTTTCTCACTCTTTCCCTCAGCCGGCCAATCGGGGAGGCATAATTGCATCAGAGTTGCAGGAATATGGGAGAGAGACAGGAGGGACAGGAGAGAAGAGGAGAGTAGAGGAGAGAAAAAAAAAAAGAGAAGAGAAGAGAAGAGAAGAAAGGAGGCGGAGGGAAAATGACCTCAGACAGGTTCATTTCCTGCCGGCGACGGGACACGGAGGTTAAGACGTAGTGACAGGACACCCAGGAAGCGTGTATGTAAATGTGGAGTCTCTTATCAGCAGTATAATTCTCTGCAGTTTCCTTCCATCACACAGCTAAATTCTATTTAGGACACGTGATTGTGTAGCGCCGGACTGCAGCCATGTAAATAAACACAGGTAATGGTGTAAAGAAGCAGCCGCCGACTCACACTAAAGTGTTTACATCGTTCCAACGATCCCAAGCTCATTTGCGGCGGCACTTTAATGGAGCTGAGTCGTGGCTCACACCGATCTTCCTTCCACACCACAACTCTAGAGAGGAGTAGCCCAGGTTCTGCTACTTATCTTCACACCATGGAACAAAATTCAAATATTTAAAATATTTCAAAGCAAACCTGACGCAATTGTGCGTTTCTCTCATGTGACTTTGTGAATAAATGTTACTATTATCCACATGGTTTTATTTATATTAATAAAATTATAAGTATGGATGTAAAACACCAAACTTTTTGCTTTTTTAATGAACATGGAAAAACATGTTTGAACATGACGTGACCTGAAATTGCGCACAAAAGTAAAATGACAGAAAAAAGTTGAAATTAATTGAAAAATACCCACACAAATCAAGAAAACAAATGAACCATGTGGAAATAAATCTATCATTAAAAAAATCAAAACTGTGGAAAAAATCACAGGTAAAAGTAAATTAATCATGTTGGAAAAAATGTTAAGATTAAAAATGCTGAAAAAATAAAAGCACACAATCCTGAACTAATCGTGAATCCTGTTCAATTTTGAACCACATTCAAAAAACATGTAAAATAAATGAAACTGAATAAATTACACCTGAACAAAGTCATGGAGAAATTAAATCAAATTAATCTTGTGGCAAAAAAATCACATAACATGAAAGAAAACACATGAACTACATTAAAAAAAACGGTCCAGTCGACTGTACTCTTTATTTTGATGCGAAAATGAATGATAGGTGTCAGAAATCTAATTTGAAAACACGCATAATATGTGAAACGTAAACAAAATTCAACAAATCCAGTTCAGAACACTTTATTATTCTGTAGAGAATGTTTAAGGTTCTTCCAAATGATTTATAAAAAAAATGGATAAAAATAATTTAAATCCCAACAGTAATGACACAGTAATTTGAAGTGTTGTTTTATTGAATAATTATTTTTTAAAATTTCTACAATTTTTTTATGCAATTTTTTTATTGCGTTCATTTAAAAAAATAAACTTGTATCGTAAATTAACAAACGTTAAAAAAAATTTATGGCAAAATTTAGATTTTAGAATTTCTTCTGTAAAGAATAAGAAAAACAATTATGTAAGGAATCTATTGATCTGGTGCAATATTTATGTTACAATATTAACCTGATAATATAACCTAATAAAATAATAAATGATAGATTATGATGATAGTTACATTGTTATAAATGCTAATAAATGATTTATTACATCTTTACCATAGTCTGACCATAGTTTGAAATGAAACACGTTCATTATTTCACTGATTCTAAACTCTTGTCATACCTCACCTTTAACCTCTCCTCCACCTGCTGCTCCTTCACTCCCTCACTTCCTGTCCATCTCCCTCCTCCTTGAGAGCGTTTATTCTGCAAAAACAACAACAACAAAAAACAAAACAATGTATTATCCAATTGTTATTAAGCTTTTCTCTTATTAATAATTCACGTCAAATGAACTTATAGTCATGTTTATTTTAATTAAATATTCTACAAAACCCTTATATTGACCCCCCTTTTTTATGTTCATAATTCTTTCTTTGTATCTTTCTCTTCTCCTGCTTTATATCTTCCTCTTCTGCCCCCTTTTCAGGTTTAATTACTGACATCACGTCACCTCTCACTGCATTCGTGACATGCCGGAATTAAGCACGGGAGCCGATTATATGCAAGGAGACGGACATCACACTGACCTGAGAGTGAGGTCAAAGGTCAGAGAGAGAGAGAGAGAGAGAGAGAGAGAGAGAGAGAGAGAGAGAGAGAGAGAGAGAGAGAGAGAGAGAGAGAGAGAGAGAGAGAATCAGGGCTGAGGAGCCGTTTTGTCCATAATGAACATGAGAAGTAAAACAACTGCGGGTTCAGAGATGGTAATGAAGCAGAGACGACTGGTGTACGATGAAGCTGTTGAGCATCAGATGGTCCAGGAAAGTTGAGAGAGAGAGAGAGAGAAAGAGAGAGAGAGAGTTAAACAGCGGTTCCATTAGTGCCAGTTTGATGGAAACAGTAATTGATGGGTCAGCGCATTTTGGACTTGTGCTTAAAGCTGTGTTAATTGTCATAAGAAGTTTAAATTGATTGCCCCCTCCTGCATTAGTACATAAATTTGAATTGATTAATGCTCCGTTCTGAAATGAGCGCGCTCGGTAAATGCAGCAGACGTGCTGCTTTATTTATTGGGTTCATTAATGCGCAGGGCCTTGGGACGTCAGGAGAGGAGGGGGTGGGGGTGTTAGAGTGCTTAGATCTCTCTCTCTCTCTCTCTCTCTCTCTCTCTCTCTCTCTCTCTCTCTCTCTCACACACACACACACACACACACACAGCTATGAAGAATTAATTCAAATGATATTTCATGTCATTGTCAGAAAAAATAAATAGTCATGTCTGTTATTCTTATAGTAATAAATGTGAAACTAGTCACATGAACAGAGCAAATAATGAAATGTGTGTGTGTGTGTGTGTGTGTGTGTGTGTGTGTGTGTGTGTGTGTGTGGGAGAGAGAGAGAGAGAGAGTATAGATGTATATCTATACTCTCTCTCTCTCTCTCTCTCTCGCTCTACATATATATATATATATATATATATATATATATATATATATATATATATATATATATATATATATATATATATATATATAGCGGGATGGATATTGATATCAGTAAATTGATATTGATATAGATTTGAATTGGTATGGATCAGAGGTGTAATAAAGAACTCCTCAAACGGGGACTCACTTCATCAGGGAAGTTTGTGGTCATGTTGTGTGTGTGTGTGTGTGTGTGTGTGTGTGTGTGTGTGTGTGTGTGTGTGTGTGTGTGTGTGTGTGTGTGTGTGTGTGTGTGTGTGTGTGTGTGTGCGTGCGTGTGTGTCTGTGTGTTTGTGTGTGTATGTGTGTGTTTTTAATATTTAGCTGCTTGCTATATTTAAAAATATTAAATATTGTTAAAAGTGATATACAAATAAAATTGCATTGAATAAAAAGTGTTGTTTGTAATAATCATACGTAATAAGTATAATAATAATAAACAGACATTTCACATTATTATTATTTTTATTTTTATTATTATTATTATTATTATTATTATTATTATTATTATTATTATTATTATTAACAAGAACAACAATAAATTATCATAATAATAATCACAACAACAACAACAACAACAATAATAATAATAATAATAATAATAATAATAATAATAATAATAATAATAATAATAATTTAAAAATGTAAGTGTAGATTTTGTTCACAAAAAAAAGAATCTTATTCATCTATTTACAAATTAGTATTATTGTTATTTTTCCATCTAAACGCATAGCCAAATTGAATCAGTTGAAACCGTTTACTCTAATGTTTAGTGTAAGTTTAGAATATTTGTAATATTTTGATAGAAACATTAAAATAAAAGTAGTTCTTGTTAGAGTACTCTTGGACTTTTGGACCCTATGGTATAATTATTGTGATTAACTGAGTTTTAAAATGCAGAGGGAATTGATCTTGATTGACATTCTGTTCACTATTCACCCATACGGTGGCACTAGTGAGTAGATGCATGTGAATGCATGTGAACGCTGCTGTATGTTTTTCCACAGGGTTGTGAGATCACGCACACCGGCGTCGGAGATCACAGACACTCTGAAGACATGATGGAAACCCAGAGCGGTCTCTGTGGAGCTCTAATCTACTAAATCGTTTCCTGCTCCGTGTTACCAGATTTCACAACGGTTCTTCCTTTTGTTCATTTTGCTCTGACTTATGAGTAATGTTTAGTTCTTTATTTCTGGATTCGAACCTTTTTCTCATAACTCTTAAGTGTGATAGTAAAAAGAACTGTGAAACCTGTACAGGAAGTGTAAATGTGACATCCTTTAGATGAACAAAATTACACTCAAGCTACAAGGGTAATGTTGCTAACTACTGATATTACTACTGTTTGCCTCACACCTCCGGGGTTAGTGGTTCAATTCCTGCCTCTGTCCTGCGTGTGTAGTTTGAATGCTCTCCCTGTGCTTCATTTCAGGGGTTTCTTCTGTGTACTCCGGTTTCCTCCCCAAGTCCAAAGACATGCAGCTGATTGAAAATTTCTCCCATATGTTAGTGTGAGTGTGATTGTGCTCTGTGATGAGATGGAACCTCATCTGTGGTGTTTCCCTGCCTGCCTTGTGCCCAGAGTCCCTTGAGAAAGACTTTATCTCCATGTATCATATAAACGTTATAGAACAGTGAAATTCCTTCTTTACATATCCCAACATTGGAGGTTGGAGTCAGAATGCAGGGTCAGCCGTGATACAGCACCCCTGGAGCAAGGATGGTTTAGGGCCTTGCTCAAAAGCCCAACAGTGGCAGCCTGGCTGTGCTAGTGCTGGGCTTCAACCCTGATCTTTCAATCAAAAACCCAAAGCCTTAACCATTCTACCCACCACTGCTCCATTCTACACAGACTTACTCATGTGATTAGGGAACAAAGGTAGCAGTAGTAGAAGAAGACCAAAAACAATCCATGTTCATCAATCCTCTTGGACGCCACACCGATGAGTGTTGATTTGAACTCTTTCTAATAATGACACATTCACGGTAGAAAGAGACAAGCGATTAACACAGTACAGATGAACACAGTCAGGTACCGAGCCAAATGCAGGACGTTGGGGTACAGAGACTGTACAAGAAAACAAACATGAATCATGATATAAACATGAAACCTCAGTGTTACAGGGAGTACAACTTCCCTTTCCCCTTTTTTTTAACATTCAAATTGTAGAAACTTCAGACCTGGCTTCTACTAGGTTTGGTGCAAATGAAAAAACTTTTTTCCAAATGAGATCTTTCTTGAAATTCGAAATTATCCAGCTCTGATCGTCCATATCGTGTAATTCCATGAACTTTGATTCACTTTGTGGTGAAGATGCGAAGACATCATGTTCTCTGCGTAGCTACAGATGCTCTTATTGACATGAAGGAGGCCAAGATGAAGCACTTTAATATGTTAAACCCCCTCGAGGGGCCACGCTGTCGCAGCAGAGGATATGCACAAGCCTTAGTATCTACTCTCCTACCTTCTGTTTTTACAGCAGCATCCGGCATCTGATGGTACTTCACTGTTCCATGCTGCTATATTCCAACAATTACGATATCAATCACAACCGCAATTTACGGTATTTATAATGATTAACATGGTGGTGTGAATATTATATTTGGATACCGATTGGTCTGAATCTGCTGATTAATCTTCCAGAACAGCGACTCAGACAGTCGTTCCAGCTTGAATTTAAATCGTAGAATTATATTAATGTGCACTGTCTAATGTTATTATTTCTAAAAGGATGAATAAAATGTGTAATGCTTGATGCTTGAATGGGCACTTGAGTGTTTCTTTAAATGTTTTTAAAAAGAGACTCCAGCGTTTATTTTTTGTTCCAGTCAAAGGTTTTCCAAAACTTCAATACAATTTGTATAATTATTTTATTTTATTTTATCGCTTTTAACAACAAAAATGGTTGCAAAGCAGCTTTAATAAATGAGGTATTAGATAAATAAGGTATTTGAAATGTATCCCTAGGGTTCATCAGGACAAGTTGCGTTTCTTCTCATTACCTTTTAAACTATAGCAAAGATGATGCTAATGTAATGACTGTTTTATTCATTATATCATCAGTAATAATAGGTGAAACGATGATATATGGTATATGATGTAAAAGTGTACATAATATTTTTGATTAGCATGTCTGCTTTGCACCTTAAAGGGTTTGGGGTTCGGTTCCTGTCTTTGCTTTCTGTCTAGTTTGGATGTTCCTTCTGTGTGTCGGGTTTTCTTAGGGTTCCCTGGTTTCCTCTCGCAGTCCAAGGAAATCTGTTAAAGACTAGCATCTCTAACTTATCTGGAGATTGTGATTGTGCCTTATGATAGATACTGTATATACCCTGTCCAGAGTTTCCCCTGACTTGTGCCTCATGTTCTTATGGATAGACTCCAGATTCCTTGTGATCCTCTGTAGGATGGAAAGGATGGACGTTTTCTCCACTTGAACCAGATGCACGACTTTTTCTCTTCGGATCGATTAACGTATCTTCAAAAGGAGTGATACGTTTATTCCATAAACGGTGTCACAACATAATATGTCCCGTCCGTTGCTGCTTGGAAGCTATTTGTATGCCGCCCTGCCCTTCGCACTATTAATCTCGCTATATGAACAGTTAGTCAGCCTGATGGAACCGGACCCAAAATGCCAGACCCTGGGCCACGGTAAAGCTCATTCATCTTGATTTGATTCGTCGCTGACATGAAGGCGCAGGGGGAGGATGACAGAGGTTAAGTCAACGAGTGCCCATTGCTTGGCCTCCTGCTCTTTGTGTCCTCCCCCTTTCTTTTTTTAAGTGTCTCTTTTTTAACCGTAGAGAGCAGCAGGGGGCCTGATGTCGATTTCACGGGGCCACAACATGGAACATTTGATAAGTTTTCCGCTCGGCTGCTTTTGCGGCTTACATCTCTGTCATGTTGCCTCGGTACGACAGTGTCTGTGTATATGGTGACGTGCTACAGCTGATCTCACTGTCACAAACATACACACACACACACACACACACACACACACACACACACACACACACACACACACTTTCTTTTTCTCTTCCTTCTTTCCTTTCTTTCTCAGACGTCATTCCAGAGGCCTGTCTGACCTCACGACATCGGAACAGTCTGACTCCTTAAATATTTAAGCCGCTTTTTTCCTCAGCACAACGTTTCTCTTGAAAATCATCTAGTTTGTCTCCGGGTGCATGGCTGTTTATTTTCAGAGCGCGCTGAAGCAATTTGCATCGCGGATTAGTCTTCATTGGATGACTATACTATCAGATTCCTCTGCTTGCATTTAACCCCCCTCACAGCCAGGGCATGATCTCATCACACACACACATCCTCACTGAGTACTTCCATGCCCAGCAGTGTGTCTGGATTCGCCCCTCACTGCTACTCGTGTTTTCAACCTTTCTCCGGTTACACGCTCGCTGTCGGCCGCTCTTACAGGAAGTGCTGCTACATTAGTTCCATTACATTAATTACTGATGTTTAATTCCTACAACGCAGCACGCGAGCCGTGCATGAGTCATAGCTGCTCATTTCCGTCTCCATCTTTAAATAGAGGAGGCGCCCTTCTAATGGTGCGCAGTCGATACGGGCCTCATTTTCACCCCCTGTCTATCACAGAGGTTAAATATTAGCGCTTTATGAATCCTCAGATTTTTGTAAAGGTTTGATGCATGTGTTGAAACAAGAGTTGCCATCTACACCTTTGTTTATAAGGCTTTTGAAGGAAGTCTATGATTTTTATTCTCCAATCACTGACCCTTCTGCTTTGTAAATAGGGTGCAGTCTCCCTGGAGAATGCCACACCCCTTTGGGATATTTTGTTTCAAAAC
>NC_062539.1:14796209-14838885 GCF_022655615.1 Tachysurus fulvidraco
TCTTACATCCAATTACGCTGACTTCCTTGATGCCCCCAGTTTCTGCACAATTTCCATTATAATTGCTTTTAATGTGCCTTTAAATGATTCTCTTTAGCATGAGAAACTGGAATGTCCACTTGCATTACGCAGCTGCGAAAAAGTTACGGAAACGCTCAAAAGCTGCCGGGTCGCCAACACTTCAGAGGAAGACGTTATCAGAGAAAGTTCGAGCGGTTCGTAGCCTTCTTTCGTGCGGCGATAAAGTACGGTCGAAAGCGTTTGGATTACAGGCTTGTGTAATCGTACATTAGTGAGGATATGTTTTATTCTGTCATAGTGTTGCTAAAAATGGAGGAAACCATGACCTTCTTCCAATGACAGCTTCCAAAAACAGCATATTTACACATCAAACTCTTTCGCAGACCATATAAGCTGTGTGATGTGTATATATATATATATATATATATGTGTGTGTCTGTGTGTGTGTGTGTGTGTGTGTGTGAGAGAGAGAGAGAGGATTGTAAGGAAGGAGAGGGGGTTTTCTTTGATAACATCAGTCTTTTAGAAGAGGGCAGTAATTGTGGCGCTGTTGTCTGAAGCGGGCACGGCTTCCCTCTGTCTTTCCGGCTGAGACTGAGATTACTTCCAGGCTTGCTTTGTTTCTGGATTTTTCTCGGGCCTCATGTGATGTCACGTGCGCCGGATGTGACAGTGCAAACGTGTCGTATTTGACCACACGCCTGCCCATAGAGCATTGACTTCCTGTCAGCACCTCATGCTTATTGTTTGTGAGTTTGATTAAAAAAGAAGGAGGGGAAAAATGTAATTACTCAAGCCCGAGGGCACGGACTGCAGCACTCATACTGCTAATCATGACTAATGTGACATTGTGTTAGAAAAAAAAGAGTAACATATAGATATATTTCATCGTGTTTATCTGGATTAAAAAAATTGAATTTGTGTAGTTTTATATTTTTTATTTATTTCAAACCCGTCGGTGGTGTGCTAATGAGCCTGCCATGTCCATGTAGCTAATACAGTACTTACAATATATAAGGAGTCAATACGCATTAGCTATAATTAACCAATCATAAACATCTATGGTTGTCATTGCACCAAATGAACAAAGTATTTTCATATCAACACTAAACTTTTAAGAATTCCAGCATCTTGTGTGAAAACTTGACTGTTTATCTTCTGTTAGGAAAAAATCTACACAACGAATTGCGAACAAACGCAGAGAAGTTTTGAGTACCAAGCCATTTTGTAGTATACATCGTAAATGACTTTATAAACTTTTTTGACTAAAGCTTGTATGAAAACTACTGATAAGGTGCGCACACACACACACACACACACACACACACACACACACACACACACACACACACACACACACACACACACACACACATATACAGTATACTATGAATAACGTGTGCTGGTGTGTAGTCTTCTAATCGCCCGTGATGGAACAGCTTCCAGATGCGCTTGGCTTGTTCTGAGACTCCGCCCACCCAGATGCCCGGTGTGTTTGGGGCGGAGTCTGTGAGAAAGTGGGAACATTTCCATAATCACTTCTCAATTCTGCTGAAGGGCAACTTTTATTAATAAAACCTTTTCATGTGTGTCGCTTTGATTAGGACGGGGGGTTCGAGGACTAATAGCTAAGTCATGGCAGGAGGAAGAGGGTGTGTGTGTGTGTGTCAGTAATTTTATTTTTAAAGCACAAGTAGAGCTGAAGGAAACATATGATTAAAAAGTGGAAAATGATAGCGACCGTAAGCTGTTCTCTCTGTGTATGATTGTGTGTGTGTGTGTGTGTGTGTGTGTGTGTGTTGTTTGAATTCGAGTGCTTTTTCCATCCCCTTTTTTTTTTTTACCTTTGTACACTTTGATTATATAATCATCATTGTTTGCTTCAGAAATGACATAAAAAATCATTAAAAAATAAATGTAAAAAATTTAGACAGTTTTAATACTCTGCCTTTAGGCCACTCCCCCTGACACCGAGCCATGTGCCGAGTAAGAAAGTTCGTTCTTCGCTTCCTGACAAAGGTTGTTTATAGCTTTGGGGATTTTTATTTCAATCTTTTGAGCCATGTGTTTTAGCCTTTTACACGGTTTGTGACACAAATGTTCGTTCCACATGAATTTTTTCCCCCAGAATTTTCAGGCCTTTGAAATGAAAAGCCTTGTTTGAGCAGAAAAACACTTTTCTGAGGCTGAAATCCGAGAGTCTTTGTAAATGTGTTAAAGTGTGTTACTTTGTTTCTCCTTACATGCTACACTCCGTCCTGAGAAGCAAAAAAGGCCACGGCGACGACACAGGGACATGTCGGACTGTCACTCGTCTTCTGTCAGGGGCCTTCGTGGATAAACAAACAGAACGGCTTCAGGATGAAAGCAAACTGGAGGGAAAAGTCACACAATAACAACAACACAACAACCGAGAGAGAGAGAGAGAGAGAGAGAGAGAGAGAGAGAGAGAGAGAGAGAGAGAGAGAGAGAGAGAGAGAGAGAGAGAGAGAGAGAGAGAGAGAACAAAAGCGTTACTCTAGGCTGGGAGATTGCTTGCCTCTGGGGTCAGTTGTGATTTTACCTAAGAGAGTAATGTTTTGATTGTCACAGATTATATGCCGCTTTCAGCCTGGTGACAGTCTCTCAGATGGAGGAGAGCGAGACGCCGAAAAAGAGAGCAGAAACAAACAATGCGTCAAGCACTTGAAAAAAAAAGGGAGGAGGTGTTTGATTGATTTTCCTCATTCTCTGCCACACAAAGGTCACTTTGATCAATGCTGCATAATTGGGACTGTATTACGGATCATATTGGGTCATTTTATTGTTTAATGATGAAATATTAAATATTGGGTAGCTAAGATTGCAGTCATTAGCGAGCACTTTCAATTATGGCCCTTAATTAATTTGAACCTGACCCAAAATCCAATACTTGCACACAGACAGACATAAAGGCACTCTCCTCCAAACCACAGGCGCTGGAGACACCGGCTCCGTTTACAGCCTGATTGGCAAGGCTAGTGCTGTGGCCGCTATCGCCTGGACCACAGGCTAAAAATACGCAGGTCCGTCTACATTGGGGAAAGAAAGCTGGCCAGGTTCGAGTTTCAGGATAGTGCACAGGTACCGCAATTTCTTCATGTCATCTTATAGGATGATTCAGTGATGCTAACATCGCTAATACTGATACTGGGAGCATCAGGAGAGAGAGAGAGATAGAGAGAGAGAGAGAGAGAGAGAGAGAGAGAGAGAGAGAGAGAGAGCTCAAGGGATGAAATGATGATCATACATTAATGAAATTTAGTATCACATTAAACATTCTTTTTACTTTTACTTTTTACTTTTTAAAGTTTTTACTTTTGTCTATCCAGAAAACTGTCAATAAATCTTTCAACGGTCAATCTGATGTAATAAATGTAGTAAATGTTCAATCTATTTGGAGATTGTATTAATTTTTAATTATATTATAATTAAGTTAAGTAAATGAGAAGAAGACCAGCTAGATAGATAACTAGCATTCTAGGTAGGTAGCCAGGTGCGTGAATATCAGTCTTTCAGCTAGCTACTGTAAATAATAGCAGGCTGTGAAAATAGCTAACTAAATAAGTGACTGAGTAAAAACCTAGCTAAATAGAAGGCTAAATAGCTACCTAATTAAATAGCAGACTAGGTACCTAATTAACTAACTACCTGACCAGATAGATAGCTAACAAATATTCTGGTATAGTACAGTAGCTAGCTAGCTAAATACCTGACTGGATAGCTAGATAACTAAATAGCAGTTTGGGTAGCTCACTGAAAATCATATTAAGTAAATAACTAATAAAATAACAGGCTTGGTATCTAGCCAACTAAATAGCAGGCTGCATAGCTTGGTGGGTGAATAACATGCTGGTGGAGCTAACTAACTAAATGGCAGTCATTGTACTGTAGCTTTCTAATTAAATATCAGTCATGGTAGCTAGGTAGCAAAATAGTCAGTTGTACATAGCTGCTAAATAATATGCTTGGTTGAATGCTAACTAAATATTAGCTTGGGTACCTAGCTACATAAAACAACACAATAATTTGTTACACAAATTTTCATTTGAAATAAATGATCAATTAGAAAAAGTGTTTGGAAAGAATATCTTCATAGCTTTAGCATTAGTATGCTAATTAACCACAACAATGCAACTTTATAGGAAATGACATGCTTTAGCACATTTTTAATATTTAAATTCATTAAAAAATAAATATATATATATATATATATATATATATATATATATATATTAGAATGACTTCTTGTCTCCTTTATTTAAACGAAAGAATAACGCAGAAGTCTCAGTATTAAAGTATACAAAATCCTACTCTTTTTTTTCCCTCCTCAATTCAAAGTGTAAGCTAGAAGATTAGCGGCACAGTTCAACAAGTCGTGAAATGGCTTTGGAGGAAATATTCCATCACTGTCAGATTATACACTTATGATGAAGCGCTGATCTTTGGCGTTGCAGCACTTCACTGCTTAGCGTACTTCTGGAGACTTCTGGTCTCAGTGAAGCCAGGTCAGAGTCACCAGGGCATCCAGAGGACAATCATCAGAGGAAAGGGTGGGGGGAGGACAGGGCAAGAGGGGGAGGGCGGGGGAAATGGACTAAAAGGGTTCTAATGATGTGCCTAGACTCGAGTTCCCATAATGACGGGCTAGATTAATTATACTCACGCCCGAGTCATAATTATACATACGATCTTTGTCCTGTTCCACTCAGCTCCTGAATCGATAGCAGCACGTTTCATTTGGGATGCATTTATGTACATATTTCCTTTCATTTCCATTTGGGGAAATCAGGACACACACCTCATGAATTGAAGTCTAGTGAGATATCAGGAGCCGTTTGGGTCGTTTGAAGCATGTGTGAAACCCTACAACAGGAAGACAGTGGAGACGGAGGATATTGAAGAGATGCCGATGGTGTAGGAGATTGTGGAGATGGAGGATGATGATGGAGATAGAGAAGATGGAGAAGGTGGTGGAGATGAAGGAGATAGTGGAGATGGAGGACACAGATTACATGATGGAGACGGAGGAGACAGAGGAGATGGTAGAGAGGGAGGCGATAGAGAAAATGGAGGACATATAGGAGATGGTGGAGATGGAGACAGAGATGGTGAAGACAGTGCTGAGAGAGAGAGAAACTCCCTGAAGAACCTTGAGACTCAAAATTTTTATTAAAGGATCCAGGTGTAGCAGAGTGAAGGTTCTACACAATGACTGATCGATATTCAGATCTCAGACTCAAGTCATGAGCTCTGAACCTAAGGAGAGGAGTTTGTCTATGACATAGGAACGTTTTATTAACGCAATTCAAGTTTATTTGTTTTAAAATCAGACATTGTCATGAAACGGAGACAGACATGTAAAAAAGTTCCGAATAAAAATGACAATTCACAATTATCGGGTTCACAATTTCTTTTTATTATTATAATACTTTAAAAATACCTTTATCAGGTATTATGTTGAGAAAAACAATGAACGCACTCCACAATATGTTTGAATCGAGTACTTTATCTAATTATTTAGTCATTTATTCCGTTCCAGCTCTGTGTTCTTCATGCTCGGGTAATTTTTGTGAAAGCTTTGTTTACCTTTTCCAACCATAGAGTGAGATGAGTGTTTGAGTTTACGAGTATTACGAGTGTGTTCCAGTTCTACAGCCTCCTTAGACATCCTTTTTTTGTTTGTTACATAATTAATATGATGTGCAGTGTGAACTCAAACAGAACCATGAACCAATTTCATCTGACTCAGTGAATCAGAAGCTCTCGGACTCGTTGTATTTCAGCCAGAGACGAGTGCGACTGTTGTTTTCTCACCTGCCTGAAGAACCACACCTCACAGGATCCGTGTCGAACGGAGTAAATGATGCAAAAGAACCGTTAAAGAGATACTTTTATGCACTATGATGAGCTTAATGAATCAATTGTTATTTCATAAAAGGACAGATTTTGAGTGTAAAGAAGATTTTTATTCTGTTGGGTAATTAATTAAAGACACGAGTAAGATCACATTCATACATTTACAGTGACTTACATTTTATCTTACTTTATACAACTGAGCAATTGAGGGTTAAGGACCTTGCTTAAGGGACCAGAGGCAGAAGCAGCTTTGTGTATCCGGGATGCGAACTTGCAACCTTCAGATCGGTCACACAACCCCTTAAACACTACGCTACCACATCCACCTGGGTCATTTCTGTTTTATTCTGATACATAAAGTAATTCTAATGACCTCATCATTGTTTACTATATATATATATATATATATATATATATATATATATATATATATATATATAAAGTAATTTCCATATTGTGACATAGCTGTCAGAGGCTATAAAGTTGAATCGTATCGTGTCTCGGGGTGTTAGAGGTCAAATATTGGATTGCAAACCTATCATATAGTCAAAAAGACTGCAATTTCACAACATTAATAAAAAAATGACCAAAGGTATACACTCTATACAACAATCTCATACGTCTACTCAGAGTGTGGGATTCGAATTCACAACCTTCTAGTGTCTCGGAGCGTTCTTACACGCTACATCGTTCCGTAATCTGTACGATATACAGCTACAATCTACATTCTCCCTCCCTCTCTCTCTCTCTCTCTCTCTCTCTCTCTCTCTCTCTCTCTCTCTCTCTCTCTCTCTCTCTTTCTCTCCAGAATGTAATTTTCTTCGAGGTGAACCGGCTGTTTTATTTAATAAATCTCTATAAGATCGCAGCCCCTCAAAGTAGTGTCGAGGCCCAGAGAAAAGCGAGACGTCTTAATTCCTTGACGTAAACATAAGCCGCGGATTAATGAAGGCCCTTAAGATCCGGC
The DNA here is from genome assembly GCF_022655615.1 of Tachysurus fulvidraco. Taxonomy (NCBI): domain Eukaryota; kingdom Metazoa; phylum Chordata; class Actinopteri; order Siluriformes; family Bagridae; genus Tachysurus; species Tachysurus fulvidraco. The sequence goes on from NC_062539.1 coordinate 14,803,075, forward strand.
AGAAGGGCGAGAGATTGCTTATCGATCCATATCAAAATTTTCATGCTAATCCCACCGAGGAGGCCCTGGTGTCTGCTATCAGAGTTAATAATCTGATTTCTAGGCTGTCTGAGACAATTCCAGCCAGTGTGAAGCTCTAATCAGAGCCTCCCGTCTGCTCAGACCCCCCCTCCGCTCCGGCCCCTGGCCCCTGCCACCGGCCCGGACAGTGATTGAGGATATGATGGAAGCATGTTGACAAATTAAATTTTTTACATTTCAGAGGAGATTTGCAACAGCAGGGGTTGTTTTGAGGTGGTGTGTGTAGGGGTGGGAGTGGGGGGTTGTTGTAGTGTCTGAGGTAGGAGGAGAAGGAGGAGGAGATAAAGAAGGAAGAAGGAAATAAAGAGGAAAACATGGCGCAATCCTGTGACCTCTATATCGCCGTGTTTGGAGAATGCCATAGCTAAAGCTTGGATCAATGTTTTTTTTTTCCCTCCTCAAAACCTTCTCATTTGACCTCTTGGGGTTACACTAATGACAGACAATTCAGCGCTTAAGTTGCAGTGAATAGCAGTAAACCGAGGCTGAGTTAAGAGCCGCATATGAGTCACCTGTCCAATTCCCGCTCGGTTAAGTGACGAAGGAAAAGGTGACTTTCTTGAAAGAAATTGGAGAAATTGGAGAAGCCAATTGCACAATGTCATGTTAGCATTTAGGCAGTTTGCGAAATAAACTCTTTTTTTTTGTGTCGTGTGTGAGCTAATTTAAACCCTTTTTTTTTTTTTTTTTACAGCGCCATTACACCTGAATGTTTCATGCATCTCAAGTATCGGGATGTTTTTCCGGACAGAACAGGGGCATCAAAATGCAGGCGTGAATGCACCCAGAGCACGCTTTAATTAAACATTGAAACCCAATCAAACAAAACACATTAGAGGATTTTTTTCTACATGTTATACACAAAAACAGATCTGTTTGTCAAAGTGACCATAATTGCGCTACACAAAAGGAGCTAGAGTCGAATTACAGTAATTTCAATTTGGATTTATTGTATAGAATGATCATAGAAATTCTAATGAAACAATCCTTTACTTAGACACCTGCTAGTGCAATTAGACATCATTAGTCTTCTAGAGTCATAATCAGAGTGCAGCTGATTAAGTGAATGTTCATGTGCTTTCTGTTTCTTCTTCTAAAATCATCTCTAAAGACGACGCTTTTAAACCTCCAAGTTGGTCAGAGTTTCCCCTCAGAACAGAGTTAGTCAATAGAGTCTAGACCAGAGGTGTCTAATCTTGTGTGGGTGTCTAATCTAAGACCTGGTGTGGCTGCAGGTTACCTTCCAGTGCATCAGGACACCAGATCCCACCAGATCCCACCTGATTCAATCAGTACATCTTAATTTTCAAGACTCAGGTGTGGTTTCTGATTGGTTAGAATGAAAGCCTGCACGTGTACCTGGAAAAGTTTGGACACGACTGACTTTAAATTCTAGTCTTTCATCTTGAAAAAATCTGGGATAGAAAATAAAGACTGAATAAGAAAATAGATGTCGGTCAAATGTCACATCATGAAAGTAAGGAAGGTCTCTCTCTCTCTCTCTCTCTCTCTCTCTCTCTCTCTCTCTCTCACACACACACACACACACACACACACACACACACACACACACACACACACACACACACACACACACACACACACACACACATTGAGTGAGGAGAATTCTCCGACATGCTGCAGTTTAGTTAATCCCAGATCCTTCGTGGTCGTTTTCATTAGATCTCGAGTGCCACTTGACATTTGCATCACACTTCCAGCTTTCAACATAAGTCCTTTTCTCTCTTTCATACACACATTCATTAACGATCATCTCCACACAACACACACACACACACACACACACACACACACACACACACACACACACACACACACACACACACACACAGGTCGTATTTCTATATGAATTAGTAATATCCTGAAATCCAGAAATACTGTACTGTGTGCATAAAAATGAACAGATTGTAAATTTGATTCAATTCAATTTGATTCACTTTGATTCAATTCAATTTTATTTGTGTAGCACTTTTAACAACTTTACATAAAAAAAGAAGAAATATAGTATAAAAAGATTGAGTTTAATCTTTAAACTTTAATTGAGTTTGTGTTCAGTTGTGTATTTGTAGGGCAGAAAGTCAAGAAAATGCTTTTTCTGTAAGAAAATTATTAAGAAAATAATCCAGTGATCCAAAGTGTGTTATTCGTTTTCTACTTCAACAATTTACCAACCTATTGAGATTTTTTTAAGCTCTTTACAGTAATATAATTTAAGGTTTATGGATGTATGGAACTACGACATGAGAGATTGAAGGTAAAATGTCTCGATATCCTCAGCAATAGAACATAATTTCCCTGTATGTAAATCCTCACGCTTGTCATGTGTCACCTTCCAGACGAGAAGGCCGTGAGGTCCGTGAGGAGGAGCGCCGCATGACGCTGGACACCAGTTCGAACATGACAGCAGGGCGAGAATGGAAGCAGTCAGCGTTGCTTTAGCTTTTTCTCGATAATCAATCTGCTCATCTTGATGTTTACAAAAAAGAGTCGATAAGCAGCTAGAGGACTTTGTGATTGGCTTTGATTTCTCGCGCCAGCCAAATCAGACTTTATTCTGGCCGTCTATGACATTGATAATTCGTAATGATCCAGAGCTCTGTGCGCACAATGACACAAGGGGTGTGCTGCTGACTCTTCCTCCCCCGTCCTTCATCCTCCTCAGCTTCTTCTCATTCTCAGACATTTATATACATACCGTCGCTCTGGAGTAAACTTTACGCAAAGAAGAGCTAACACTGGAGTTCCTTTTTACACCAGCCATCACCGACGTCTCAGGTCTAAACGTTTTGAAGATTCTAAACCTAACCTACTGAAGAATATGTTCATATTTAAATGAAGTTTAATTTTACTTGATTTCAAAATGATGCTATCAGAATATGTACAAATCTTAGCTCCACCCCTAAAGATTTTGTTTTACTGTGGTGAGAATTTCTACTCATTATTATTTTTTACTAGTGAATATAATGTTCCTCTTTTATTTTTTGAGGAGAACTAAACAATTTAACAATTCTTTTACATCTAGGCTTTTCATTCAGAAATCTGTCTCTTCCCTCTTTCTGTCTATCTGTCCCTATCTCTTTTTTGCTCTGTCCGTCTGTCTCTAACTCACTATCTTTCTCTTGCACGCTGTCTCTTTATCTGTCTCTCTCTCTCTCTTACTCTGTCTCTCTCTCTGTGTCTCCCTCTCTCTGTCTCTCTTTGATGCTGTCTCTCTGCCTGTCTGTCTTTTTCTCTTAATTTCTGTCTGTCTGTCTGTCTGTCTGTCTGTCTGTCTGTCTGTCTGTCTGTCTGTCTGTCTGTCTGTCTCTCCCTTGCTCCATTTGTGTCTGTCTCTCACTGTTTCTCTATCTGTGTTTGTCTGTCTCCCTGTCTCTCCTTGTCTGGCTGACTCTCTTTTTCTCTCTCTCCGTCTCCGTCTCCATCTCCCTCTCTCTCTCTCTCTCTCTCTCTCTCTCTCTCTCTCTCTCTCTCTCTCTCTCTCTCTCTCCCCCAATGTCACAGTCCCTCCTCAGATGTCCGGCCAGTCAGAGGACAAAACCACACACCCCCCCCGTCTCTGAGTGCTTGTCAAAACATTTGTGAAATCCTATTTTCCTTTAATAAAGTATAGTTTTGTCCGGCACATGCATGCTTGGATAAGATGTCATACTCTGTCTTTGTTCAGAGTGGCGCCCCACTGATGTTCCTCGGCAGTGAGAAAATTGCCTTATTGAAACACGTTGCCCGACTGACTACAATGCCACGTTCAGAGCCAGCATTATGCACATGACATATTCAGGACCTGGCAGTGAGAAAACTATGAATATAAAGTAATCAGGAAGGGAACACACACACACACTCTCTCTCTCTCACACACACACACACACACACACACACACACACACACACACACACACACACACACACACACACACACACACACACACACACACACAGTTCCCTGAGTGGGATCGACTCGGCGGCATTCGGGATTCAGATATGATTCTTTCTGATTTTTCCAGAGTTGGAAACTTTTCCTTTGAGGAAAGACGGGGTTATGTGTGAAATGTGTTAAGTTCGGTTTTGTATTTTAAACGGCAGCTTGAATTTATCTACTGCAACAAATATTAAATATGATGCTATGAAATACTGAATGAAATAAAACACTAGGGATTGTAATGTTATTTTTTTTTATTTTAGTTATATACCAACACATCCCTCAGCATTTGTTTCCAATTAAACCACAGAAATTTGTTGTATTTTTATCCATTTATGTTTAACATATTAAATCGTGGAAGCTCATACATGTAGCAGCTACTGTATAAACACTCGTTTCCTTCACCATCTCCTGCAGGGCAAATAAGACACAAAAACTGGAGTCCTGGAACTGGAGACTCCTTCCATAGATGCTTAATAAACATCTTTTTACTTTATTTAATCAGTTATATGTTGTCTTCACTGAATAAAGATGTTTGTAAATGTAATTGTGATTAGATTAAACAATCGAACACCTTTGGACCAGAATTAAGAAGTCAACATTAGTGTGAGACAAACAGACAGATAGACAGGCAGATAGAAAGATAAACAGACTGCCAGACAGACAGACAGACAGACAGACAGACACACAGGAAGACAAAAAAAAAACACAGAGACAGGTAGACAGACACAGAGACAGATAGACAGACAGATATTGACCGACAGAATGACATACATACAGATAGACGGACAGACATATAAAGATAGATAGATAGATAGATAGATAGATAGATAGATAGATAGATAGATAGATAGATAGATAGATAGATAGATAGATAGATAGTATTTTAGTTTTTTTACAGAAACTGTTTGCATCACAATATAATTACATTTTTAAACTTTTTAAAAAAAAACTTATATTAGAAAAACTCACTATCTTGAATCTCATCTGTATCACTCTATTCATATACACGTTTTCTTATACACTTAAATTCCTGGGAGATTTTTCAACATGAATCAGTGTCATTACTTTCTCACATTTGATGTAAAAAGCTAACACAGCTGGTGAATGTTTGTGTGGAAAACACAGCAAGCTAGACATCGCAAACGGTATTTTGTTTAAAGCTAGACGATACAAACGCAACTGAATAACTTCTCTCTGTGATGACTGAAACTTTCAGAGGAAAGAAGTGTACATTTTTTTTAGCAGCACTTCATTTAAAATAATTGCAATTACACTTACAATGAATTTAATACATTTCATATATATATATATATATATATATATATATATATATATATATATATATATATATATATATATATATATATATATATAGTAACTATATTTATAAAGACTTTAGATTATTGTCAGTATATCATCATGCTATCACCACAAATATAAATGAAGAAATAAATACAATTTTATTTTTTGTCATTAACTGAAAAATGAAACCAGCATCAGTCCCATTTACACAATGTTTGAGAGCTTTATCTGAGTGTGTGCACGTGTGTGTATGTGTGTGTGTGTGTGTGTGTGTGTGTGTGTGTGTGTGTGTGAGAGAGAGAGAGTAGGCTTTTAAATGGATAGAGGAAAGCATTTTTAATGTGTGTGTGTGTGTGTGTGTGTGTGTGTGTGTGTGTGTGTGTGTGTGTGTGTGTGTGTGTGTGTGTGTGTGATCACAGGCTCAGTAAACAGAAGCACTAAGCCACCCCAAGTGTGCACTGAAAATCAGGCTAGTGCGTTTATTACGATTTCAAACAAAATGCTAATGCCATTAAACAAATGAGGTTTAGGCAAATTAAGCGGGAATTTGATATTAGCCGAGCCTATGATATAGGACATCATGATCCGAGAGACTGAGTTGAAGCATCATTCTCCCGACTTGGGCTTTCATCACGGCCGCTCTCCAGAGAATATTTGTAATTAGCGTCATTTGCCTAATACTTTGGGTTAATTAGAATATTTAATTGAATAGCTGTAATCTTCGGAGATGACTATATTATAATCAAATTAGCGGCGGTGGTGCGAGGCTGGGCCGCGAGGAGAGCAGCAGACTGGCGCGCTTGTGCCTACGAAATGCTCCACGCAAATCTGTCCCAGTCCAACACTCTTCTATATTTAATGGTCCATTTGAAGTGAGCCATCAACATTTGATTATTCTTCAAGAAAAAAAAAAGAAAAAAAAAAAACCTAAGCAACTATAACAATGACAATAAGTGCGGATAGAAGTGATAAAAAAAGGACGGCTGAAGTTCCCATATGGCGACTCGGAGGCAGGAAACCGCGGAGATGATACCCTTGAGAGCGACGGATGAGTGTGTAAGGGGTGTGTGTTCCCCCTCTGTTCCTCTCCCCATGGCCCACTTCTTTTTTAAAAGCGTTTGACCGCACCAGGTTGTTGCGTGAGCACTTACCAGGGAACTATTCGCAAGGGTCGGGGACATAAATTGATTTTTATAATCAATTACAGAAGGGAGTCCTGATTGTCTAATGTCTCTGGCTGTCGTGTCCTGTCTTTTTAGAAGTTTCCAGACCTGCTGCGTTGACGGTAACGGAAAATTAAGCTTCGTACTTCTGTGAAGTGAAAGTGCAGTGTTTTTTTTTTTTTGGCCTGCTGTTGTCTTTACAATTGCGTTAATGTGGCGGAAATATGATGAGATTGTAAATGTATATGGCACATTTACGGGAAGCGTGTGCTTGACTAGCACAAGACCCTAAGAATGTTACAACGCAGCAAAACATAAGAAAGTGAGAGAGAGAAAAAAAGAGAGAGCGAGGAAAGAGAGAGAGAGAGAGCAGATCGAGTGATCTCATTGTTGTCAGAAGTGAGGAAAAACAAACCAATAAAAGGAAACAGCTAAATATTACAGTGCGCGGAACAGCAGTAAACAGATGGCGGCTCAATGAAATGAAATTGCGTATACATTGTCTTTGCTTTATGGCTCCTCGCTAATTGAAGTCTTTATAACTCCTACCTTTCTGCCATATAATAAAGAAGCGAATGAGGCCTCTGATCGCCGTCGCATGTCCGGAAAGCCGTCAGCGTAAACCCTTTCCTGCTTTTCTTCTTCCGCTACATGTCTTAGCTACGGTTTCTTTAAATACCTGGACTCCATTTACTCTATACTTTATTACCCTGATATGCAGAGAAGACCGGAGGAGTCTCACGGCGAATCGGTTGCCATATGCTGAAAGACGGACAATGAAAATGTCGATAGCGTTTCTTTAGGCCTCGAACGGACCGCTTTGGCAAAACAGCTGCGGCTGATGTTGCACGAAAGCTGGATTCAAACGATAATGAATAAGACAGTCGGCACTTCCGGGCCTCGGTCTGATGAGAAATAAATGTGCGTGCTATTACTCATATGAGCTCGGAGTGGAGTTTGTGGTGGCAATCATTGTTGTGAGATGTGTGAGGACCAGGAGGAGTCGCTGACCCACAGGGTCGAATAGAGTCAAATATTGGGGTTGTGCAGTTATAGCAAACTAATCAACTACAGTGTCTCTGATGGAGATTTTTTTCTCTCACATGATAGCTACAGATTAATCATTGGCGACTCACTGGACTTTTTCAATCAGTAGAAACAAAGGAATGATTTTTTTTAAATGAGTCAGGATTCTATTGGCTTTCAGAGTAAGACATGTGTTTTCCCCCTGTTGATAACCTTACACACAATTTTAGCGGTTGGAGATCAAATTTGAGCTGTTTTTTAAATGAACAAACACTTGAGGTGCCCCAGAGAGCAGAAATGGGTTTTGATATCAACATTTCTCCTGAAGATACAAAAATATGTGTGGAAAAAAACAACCATTTTTTTTTTTCTATGAATATTTTGCCCCTAGTAGTTTAAGGAAAAACAAAAATACTGATGAAACTCTTTTCTCACCTCCATCACCTCTGGCTTGCTCATTAGGGATAATTTAAAAAAATGATTTACTGAATTTATAGATTTCTATACAGCTGTTTTTTTTTTTTTTTTTAAAATGCCATGAATTAGAAGTGAATGAAATTGACACTGGAGACTCCTTCCAGAAATGCTAAGCGAATTAAGTAACCTTCACCATATCTATGTTTAAACATCAGTTCTGACATCATTCATCCATACAAGGCCACAAATGCATTAATACAAACCTTAAAACCTATAAAAGGAATCAACACCTTTAGACGAATCCGACTCAACAGCGTTGTGGTATAATGACTTCTAAAGTAAAGGGGGGAGAAATGAGCTATGATTATTAATTCCTAGATCCGAGCCGGATTTGTTTGGCATGTTCACACAATCCACTTTACCTCGGTTCTCTGTAGCCTCTCTGAGGATTATGGGTAATTTGAAGCTCATGCAGGGTTGACTGTGCTGTGACTCGTCTCATCGCCCCCCGCGGAGTGTGATTAGCGCTTGCTGGGAGAAATGGAGAGCTTCTTCCAACAAACGAGTCAAACGTTTGTTTCGGCTGTTACAGTCAAAAAGTTATGACCGATTGTCCCTCCCTTCGGAAGCAAATTGCCTCGTGCCGTCAGCACAATCAAGAGGTAGCTGTCGCTTAAGTGCCACTTTCACATTTCATTCTCTTTCTTTCTGTAAACAAAGAGGTTTTGATTGGCACTTGCCTTCCAGATTTGGTGAGAGAATGGAGTGATGAAGCCAATATCAGTCACCACAAAAGACTGGATTGAGGGCAGGCCATTATTTTCAATTACATATAGAGAAAAGTGCTAAAAGCTTTCCCCCCTCCCTTTTCGTTCCTTTTTTTAAGTAGAAACCACGTATACACAAAATAAATAAATAAACAGGACTACAAAAATGTCAACACAGCCGTATCTTGAAATACAACGTGTCCTAGCAACTCGGTAAAGTAACATAATTGTATTGAAACCGCTTTAATTGCTACCATTTGTGCACCATTTTTAAAATTTGCTATTTAATTTAACTACGAGACAGTTACAGGATGGTTCCTTGCTTCTAGCCTTGACGCTCTGGCGATGTTAAAAGGCAGAGAATGCGGACACCCACACAGTGGGTCCTTTTCTCCACGTTGGAGCTAATTAAAAGGTTGAACATGTTTGTCCAAAGGTTTCTGGGTTATGATCATGCCCACAGAAATCTCATGTTCTCATAAACGTTTTAATTTTAGATTATATTTGGGCGATTACAGACGATTAAAGCTTCCCTAATTATACCAAATACTTAATTACCTAAGACCGGCAACATTCTTAATTTGAAACGTGTGGAATAGCTGCGAACACCAGCTGCTTGGAATGTTTTATGCTTTCACACAAAACCGGAGTGAAGCCACAACAAACAATGGGCTTTTTGCATACTATATCATTGTTTCCATTCTAAAACAGGTACACATTGTTTATGGTTTTATTTACTGTATGGGAGGCCTTTAGTGGGACATAGCACACGGTATATGATGCGTATAAAACACACACACACGCCCGCATGCAACACCACCCACACTTCATAACAGCCCAGAGGAATAAGTGAGACACACAAACACACATGCTTACTAAGGATATTTACTAAAGATGCATCAATATCAACTTTTTCACACAGAGTACATGTTTTTTTTTGTACCCGACAGTGAACCTGAATCCAAATTACCCACGAAGCAATCAGGAGCATCACAGAACAGATTCTTTATCTTTATGTTTGTTGCTGCTTGCTGTTGTTAACAACAAAGCATTAATATTAAAATATCAGAGAAAAGAGGGAAAGGTAGGGCAGGTGTCCAGGTGCTCAGTGCTAGCAGAAGTGAAGTGAAGCGCTCGCAAATACCAATGTTTGTGTACAAATCGAGCCAACTTGTGTTCATTTCAATCACGACGGCTGTCTTTGTACTCGGTGTAAACACGTCACTATCTGATCAGGTTTCTTGTATTGTACGAACGTGCTGGAGTTCTAAGGTAAAAAAATTACTGTTCGTCACATATTTAGTGGTAAGCGTGTTTGCCTCACACCTCCAGAGTTGTGTGTGTGGAGTTCTCTTAGTGCTTCAGGGGTTTCCTTTGGGTTCTCCGTTTTCCTGTCTCGGTACAAAGACATGCAGACGTAGGCTGAGTGGCATCTCTAAATTGTCCCTTGTGTGTGAATGGGTGTGTGAGTTTGTGTGATTCTATCTATCTATCTATCTATCTATCTATCTATCTATCTATCTATCTATCTATCTATCTATCTATCTATCTATCTATCTATCTATCTATCTATCTATCTATCTGTATGTATTTATGTATGTAGGTATAAAAGCATCTGTCCATGGTCCTGATATCATCCATATTTTTTTCTTCTGTTGTTTCTCTCTCTCTCTCTCTCTCTCTCTCTCTCTCTCTCTCTCTCTCTCTCTCTCTCTCTCTCTCTCTGTCTCTCTCTCTCTCTCTCTCTCTCTCTCTCTCTCTCTCTCTCTCTCTCTCTCTCTCTCTCTTATTTTGGAGACAATTCACATCTCCACAAGAGAGCACCATGAAACAGTTTCTTGCACAAACTATAAAAACCAAGTGCCCCCTGTGCTTGAATGTTACAGCTACAGTTTTCTAGTTAAAAGTTTCCCTCTTGCCTTCTTCACCTCTGTTACCCTGAAGTGCTAGATCTGAGTTCCAAATCCCAGTAAAGGGATCAAAAACAAAAAAAACGAATCAGATTTCCAGTTGAATTTCAGCTGTTAGAGCTGCAGGAGCCCCCGGTGAATGAGTGTGTGTGTGTGTGCGTGTGTGTGTGTGTGTGTGTGTGTGTGTGTGTGTGTGTGTGTGTGTGTGTGTGTGTGTGTGTGCATTTGGGACGTTGTGGGCCATCTGAAAGTCGCTCAACTGTGCCTTTGATGGAGTATGTCAGGCCAATCAAGGCGGGCGGCTGAGGCTGATTGGCCCTGCCAGCGAAGGAGGAAGGCCTGATATTACCTTTACGTCTGCCTGACAGCAGCACCAGATGCCCTGACCCTGGGTGTAAAAGAACAAAAATATCTCCTGTGGAACATGGAAACAAACTATGATTTATGCAGTGGCTGAATTTGTTGGTTTAGCTGAAAATGTACAAACCATTTGAGACACGTGACATTATACTGTACGGAATTCCTACATAGTACATTTCTGTACCTAGAGCACAAATCCTTTTATACTGTATATGAAGGAGCATATACAGTACAACAAAAACACCTTTAAAACTTTACTATAAATCTGTTTGTGTATCTTAAATAATTGTTTTAATTTCAGATTAAGTTAGAGATATTAAAGATACAACAGTTGTAACCTTTATCCTACAAACTCAGATACAAGGAAAGGTATATAAAACATTTGCTTTGCATGACGTTAACTGTATCTGTGTAAAGCTTCAAATATTCATATCTGTATTTGTATTCAGATTTAAGCCTGAAGTGGGTGTGGCCTAAAACAGACTTTTTTTTTTAATTCTGAAAACATCTACCAACTATACCATGATGTACATACTCGGTTATATTCCTAATCCATATAATATACAAAGAAAAAAAACATTTTTGTTTTATAACACAAGTATAAACAGTATCTTTGGGCCTACAAGTAGCTGAAAAACCCTCATTTCCCTTCAGGGAAGAAGGTCACATGGGGTGAAATCAAAGCTTTAAGAGATGTGCCATCCAGATTTGATGAGGTGTGTCAGGCGAGCGGATGACCCATTTTAATTAATGTTGAATTTGGTTTAAGTGCTCTGTTGGCGCTGGGAAGGAAGCCTTGACAGTGGGTATTCCCATTTAAACATGAGTTTCAATTATATGCTCCACTTTCTGCAATCTCACACGCTGTGCATCACTTCCATAAACCGATATTAATGACTGCTCCCTGGGTAAAACCTCGGGGTGTTTGGACACTGTGTGACCAATTTCATCCAGTCTTATGAGGATCGCGCTCGAATAGATGCTGAAATAGCCGAGTCCTGCGCCGGATGAATCAGAAGCGTCCGTGAAAACGAAGCTTTATATAACAGAAATCAGTCTAAATATAAACAGCATAGAGGAACATTGTTAATGTTTTGATTAGAGCTGCATTGCTTACATTTTTTTTCAGCCCGATTAGGAGGACATTGTCTTGGCATGCGTCATTAGCCGTTATTATTAACTAATCAGAAGCTGATAATATCAAGGCACATTTTATTTAGCTGCGTTTAGATTGGTTGTTGCCTTTTGCTGGATGTTATTACCTTCAAACAGTACTGTAGCTTTAACAGAGTCTCAGTGCTTAGTGCTCGCTGAACTGAACTGCTTGCGTTAAAAAGCACCATTTTAGGTTCTTCACACTCGCAAATATCTTTTCTTGTGCAATTCATGAAACCGTATGATCGTTTTTAATGACCACACATTTGCTAAAACGGGTCCACACCAAAAGATCATGTTTATTTTAACACTATAAGTGGTTTTAGTAGATTACTTCTATTGTATAAAGATGCTGGAGTTCTTTTGATATTTTTTGAGCATAGGTTTGCTTTGTTTGGTGTCATGAATCACGAAATACATCCGGATCACTTTTATTTCATATCATCTGTCTGTTTATTTAGTATTCAACAAAACAAGTTGAAACAAAAACAGTCACGCTACTGAACCTTGAGGAACACTGTACTTTGAAAACTTTCCTAATTGACCAACTGACAACAATCAGTCAGATTAGACATGAAACTCGGTCCTGATTATAAATACATGCTAGGACTAAGGAACTGTGACACCTCTCCCTTTTGGCTTTTTGTAACATGGCTATTACAAATAGCAGGGATGGCGGAAAGCTGAATTACTACCACATGAGTTCCTTAGGGAAATTCTTGAGGATGCAGATTCCTGCTGCTCATATCATCACTCCTGCAAAAAATGTTGTGTTGACTACACACACATGCACACACACACTCCATGTGTATAAAAGCTGAGGATTTGCTTTATGGGATTATTTTAGTTGAGAGTGATTTTGGGAAGTTAGCCAAGTCCAACTGAAAGTGAATGGATTTGGTTTTGTGAATCTTTTCATAGCGCGAGATGCTATGCTTTTTGAAACAGTTAAAGAAGATAAAAGTCATTTGATGAAACACTTAAACAACAAAACATTAACAAGCTGTATTTTTTGCTGTACTGTACATCCATAAAACCCAGTATTAGCTGAGATAATTATCATGTTATGTGAATTCTACCACATGTTAAATATGATTAGTCAACACTCATGATGGCTCGTAAACCAGTTAGAACATAAGCTTTAATGTTTCTTGCGGGTGTCGATGAGATTAAACATGTTTTTACAGACGCAAAGCTTTAGTAAATCAAGGCCGCAACGTGCCTGCTGTAACTACAAATCGCCCTTTAGCAATTGTGTACTTCATGAAAGCCTACTTCATACACTTCAGGAACAAGGTGGAAATAATAGGCTATGAGCTAATTATTTCAAGGTCACAGGCTATACTTCTGTTCCTCATTTCTCAGTAATTCAGTTCTCTGCTCATACGAGGACTGCATTCCCTATAAGCTTCTGGACAGTTCGCTTCCTCTTTTTGTTCTTATATATGTATACAAGATAAAGGACACAGTACATGTGTGTGTCAGGACGTGTCCCAAACGCATACCGCATAATGGGGTTCAGCGATTTGAATAAACACACAGTATCCATGTCTCATTAGCAAAATTTTCATTAGTCACATGAGTAGGTTTGGATTCTTATCAATTTCACCGAGGGAGGCGTGGCCTATTTGCTATAAAGTTCTGCAAAATGATTGGTGGCCTGTGCACCTGTCAGTCTTACAGAACAAGGTATGGCCTCTGTCCTTATTAGCTCCAGGAGGTGTGGCCAGAAGTTTCTTAGCTGTATGGATGAAGGCATCACCTACATGGTTGTTAGTCCTACAAAAGCAGACATAGCATATGCAGAAATCAGCCTTTGTACAGTAGGCATGGGATTTGCACTTGTCACTCTCACAAATAGAGGTGTGCCCTCTGTGCTTGTCAGTCTTACAAGAGGAAGTGTGGTCTTTGTAAATGTCAGTCCTTACAATAGAAGGCGAGGTCTGTGAAGGAGGTGTGGCCTTTGTGCTAGTCACTCCTGCTAAAAGAGATGTTTCCTGTGAAGAAGGTGTGTCATCTGTCCTTGTCAGTCCTACCAAAATAGGCGTAACCTTTAAAGAAGGTGTGTCCTCTGTGCTTAACTCTCTCACAGAAGGAGGTGTGGCCTTTACAATCTGTCCCACAGAAGGAGGTGTGGCTTATATAATCAGTCCCACAGAAGGAGGTGTGGCCTTTACAATCAGTCCCACAGGAGGAGGTGTGGCCTTTACAATCAGTCCCACAGAAAGAGGTGTTCCCTTTACAATCTGTCCCACTGAAGGAGGTGTGGCTTATATAATCAGTCTCACAGAAGGAGGTGTGGCCTTTACAATCAGTCCCACAGAAAGAGGTGTTCCCTTTACAATCTGTCCCACTGAAGGAGGTGTGGCCTTTACAATCAGTCCCACAGAAAGAGGTGTGGCCGTTGCAGTTCTCCATCCCATAGAAGGAGGTGTGGCCTTTACAATCTGTCCCGCAGAAGGAGGTGTGGCCTTTACAATCAGTCCCACAGAAGGAGCTGTTCCCTTTACAATCTGTCCCACAGAAGGAGGTGTGGCTTTTACAATCTGTCCCACAGAAGGAGGTGTTCCCTTTACAATCTGTCCCACAGAAGGAGGTGTGGCCTTTACAATCTGCCCCACAGAAGGAGGTGTGGCCTTTACAATCAGTCCCACCGAAGGTGGTGTGGCTTTTACAATCTGTCCCACTGATGTGGCCTTTCTGCTTGTCTGTCTCTGGCCTCTTCATTTGTCAATCTCTCAGAAGGAGGCGTGGCCTCCAACTCATAAATCGCATAATTCTGGCATGATCAACAGTTATTTTATTTCATACAAATAAAATATAAGAATATTAACTAACTGCTAACTAGTTTATGTATCCTGCACGTTCAATGCATTTTCAAATCAACACCGTTCATGAAATCATTTCTTTTTCCCATGCCAGCAAACACACACACACACACACACACACACACACACACACACACACACACACACACACACACACACACACACACACACACACACACACACACACACACATTTTTCCTTCCTCCCTCTCTGAGCCCTGCATGTCTGACACAATGCAGAGGAACATTTGTCATTACTTATCAGGGGGTTGATATATTGGTTAGCCTGCAGAGAAACAGCTGTTTTGCTCTAATCTTGGGGTGCATAGGCCAGCATTCATGGCAGCCAGCTGCAGAAAATCACTGAGGAGGAAGAGTCCAGCACTGCGAGAACACACACACACACACACACACACACACACACACACACACACACACACACACACACACACACACACACACACACACACACACACACACACACCACCCGTCTGCCTGGCAGATGCAGCGCTTTATTATCCGTCTCTTGATTTTTTTTTTTTATTTCCATGGAGAGGCGCCACCTTCGCACCTGTAAACACCTTCACTTTGCTTCGACTAGAATCGGATGAACGCTCATGCATGAACAGGGTTTTGTTTTCCTCATACATCCATATCCACAAACACACATACTAAGATATTCCATAAAACATTTACAGATGCAGATGCAGAGGCGTACGTTTTTCCTCTCACTCTTGTCATCCCCATACATTACTTCCTCTATTGCTGGTTTAGTTACTCTCTTGTGGTCTGGTATTGACAAGCCCCTGCGGTGAAATTTATGTCACATATTTAATATGGACATCGGAATGATTATCAAATCCATAGATGCCAAGAAAGGCCAATCAACTCTAAATAATGGATGAGAGGAAGATGTGACTCAATTTGTGAGCACAGAGCAGAGAAAGAGAGAGAGAGAGAGAGAGAGAGAGAGAGAGAGAGAGAGAGAGAGAGAGAGAGGGAAAAAGGAAAGGAGGGGTCGATGCCTCTCTCTCTCTCTCTCTTTGTGGAATGTCATTATTCTGGTCGATTTTTTCTCCCCTTGCTTGACATCATTCAGTGTAATCATCCTTCAATAAAAAAGCTGCTCGTAATAAAAGGAACAACCTGGGTCAATAGGAGGAATATGGAGAGGGATGACCTCTCGTGCCAGACACTGTATAAATGGGCTCCTTCATCAGAGCAGAGAGGCCTCCAGCACTTTAACAGGCACCAGAGCACTACTATCACACACACACACACACACACACACACACACACACACACACACACACACACACACACACACACACACACACACACACACGTGCTAAAAAAGGTTAGCTGCATTAACAGATCAATGCTCTAATGAAGCCTTGGCTGCTGCACCGGTCTGAAATATAGGCACAGTGGAATAAATATGCAGTTGCCACTTCCTGATTTCCTCAACCGACCCACTCGCTCTCATTTTTGTTAACGCAGCTACGTCGCAGCTCCTTTACATTCTCAATTCTGATTGGTCAGAAGGTGTGGGATAACTTTTTCTATCAGCAGCTGTGAGAAAAAAGAATATCATATTAATATCTTCAGCATTAGAGCTTCATGACTATAACGTTATGCTTTTCGAAAAACATTTTCAAGAGTTTGAAATTTCTTTCTTTCTTATGTTTTTTTCATCTTACAGAGAGAATAAAAGGATGTCCGGTGAAGGAACAACGGTTTAACATAAATGAAAGCAGACAGACAGTCTCCTAACATCCACAGGATGGTAGAAGGTTCTGGAAATAAACTCAAACTAAAGTCTTTAAACTCAAATTAAATTAGATTAAATGCCAATAGAATTCTGGTGAGTTGAATATTTACCCCTTATCACTCTATTTTATTTTATTTGAAGATTGTGTTTGATAAATTGTTATAAAATGAATTTTCCCTGTGATTTTGCTTTTATTTTTATTCTTATACATGTTTATGTTTGTATATTGTTTTATTCGTTGTATAATTTCATCATTTTATGCGATAAAACTCCATTCAAAATGTATCGATTCTCCTGCTTCTCCGTCTACCACTTCTTCTGCTTCTTCTTTTTCTTTATTTGATTCTTCTTCTTCTTTTTCTTCTTATCTTCTTCTTCTTCTTCTTCTTCCTCTTTATTGAAACAGCAAGACTCCAAACTCAGAACATTTAGAACATTCTTAATTTTTTATGAATTTCATTTTCTCTTTCTCTTCTCTCTCTTCTAACAGAACTGCCCTCATCTGCAGTGCTGAATGACATTTACCCCATTTACCTCTCGGACACCCAGAAGCGCTGGACACCCCGTCCTCAGGAGAGCCGTTTTCAGGGCATCGCATCATATCCACCGCTGTAGACTCAGGTCAAGAGGTCACCCGAGCTAGCGGAACGATGCTATCGCGACACCATGCCGAGATGTTGATTATCCGCGTTCTGGTGTCGTTTGTTTATCAAAAATGCTAATTGCTTTTTTTTTTAGTGTTTGAGGAAAGATTAAAAGTTAATAGGAGAAACTAAATAAACAGAATGAAATTGCACAAAGGCGACGTGAGATGTTAATTAATTTGTGGCCACCTCTGAGCTAATTAGCAGAAATAAAGGGAAAAAAAGGAAGTTAATGAGGCTTGATGTAACTGACACACTGGGAAACACCGACTATTGAATTTATGAATGTGTGAACGAATGATTAAAAAAAAAAAGAGCTTGCTTCCCTTAATCTCTTTTCACGTAGCGTATTCGGGTTTATTCGAAATCAGCAACACATGAATACTGCATAGGAATGTTTTAATATTTAAATGTATAAACTATCGTGTTGTTTACACGTCTTTTACCGTGCATCGCCGTGATGGTTCCAATAAATAGAATAAAGGTAGAATATGTAAGAAAAAACATAGTGTTTCACCAAAGCTGACTATTTTTTTAAATAGCACATCCTAAAATGTTTCGTTCCTCTTATTTTTACGACACTCGCATATTTTTTCTTAGTAATGTTTTACTGATGCAAGTGAAAGAAAGACAAGAATGAAATCGTGAGTCGCTTCAAGCTGTGAGGGGAAACGCAAAGTAAAACAGAAGACGAAACCAGGCAATCAAACAGGATCCAAACGTTTTTTTTCTGTCAGGAGCAAAGTGTAAGACTGAGCGTAAACTCCACAGAGTACGTACACAAGACACACCAGGGTTTAAATAGTGACACACATCAGGAAGGAAATCGAAAACAAGTGACGCAATAGTAACAACACAGGGGCGGAGACAAGACATGAACCAAAACAAAACACTGACACTGGAGACTCCTTCCATAAATGCTAAACCGACTTCTTACAGAAAACTTATCATATATCATTATATATCACGAATCACACTCAATTGTCTCAAATTTTTTATTTCAAAATCAAATTTCACATTTTGAAAACGAAATTCCAACTTCTTTTAAAATTTTACATTTCAAATTCAAATTCAGATAAAATTCCAGAAAATTCTGTTTCACTAAACATGCATGTGAGGATCTAGTAGACTAATGATAAAAGTAATGGGCTAATGATCAGAAGGTCATGAGTTTGAATCTCAGGTTTACCAAGCTGCCACTGCTGGGCCCCGGAGTAAGGCCCTTAATCCTCAGTTGTATAATCTCATCTGCCAAATCCCATAAATGTAAATTTAACATTTAAAATTTTTGATTCAAAACCACATTTCAATTAAATTTTTTTTTTACTGCTCACATCCACAATTGTAGAGAAATTCTGTTTTTTTCTGCTGTCAAAAAAATAAAATCAAATCGAATAAAAATAGAGCAAGAACAGAATGACAAGATCTACAATTGACATAAATAAGGGGAAAATACACACGTAGCCTACATATAAAATACACACAATCAGAGTATGTCCAGTGAACTCAGAGTCAGATGTGATTCACATGCGAGTCAGCCTCAGTGTCGGCGAGTCACTTGTTCTGACTCAAACTGCTCAGATCTCACTGTGCCAGATCATAGCTAGCAAACTGGGTTATAACTGTCTAAAAGGCCAGGCCATGATCACTAACACTTCTGACTCTCTTTCTCTGTCTCTGTCTCTCTCTCTTTCTCTTTTCACTTTCATCTCTCTTTTTTTTTCTTGCCTCTTTTTCCCTGTGCTCTTTTTCAGATGCCGCTATAGATTTGTTGTCATCAGGCCTGGCTGATCTTGCCGACAGTCCTGTCAGAAAATGAATTTTTCAGCCCAATCTTGATTGACTCGATTTGGAGCTCGGGACTCTATCAGGACACGGCGCTCTTCACCCGGTTCATGGTAGTAAGAAAGGAAATCGAGAGAGGGATGAGGAGGAGGAGGAGGAGAAGAACTGAGAACGGAATGACTTTTGGAAATTATTGCCTTTACTTTGGTGCAATGAGATCAGAACAATGGGTTAAACCTGAATTTTTTCAGATTTTGATTTTGGATTTTGAATGAAAAATCAAAAAAGGGGCGGGGTTACGGCCCCCCTTCAAGTTCAACTTCAAGTTCAAGTTTCTTTATTTGTCATTTTGCTACATGTTGAGACATGCAGTGGAACGAGATGTCGTGTCTCACAGGTCAAACGGTGCAACATCCATACTGTCATGAACGCTGGATAAAAGGGACCCAAACGCAGGATGGCAAAAATAACAGGGTTTAATAACGAAAAACATGAAACATAACACAGACTAGACCGGACAAACACAACAGTTGATTCCGCGCTGCACAAGGCAACGCGGCACAGTTGAATACAAAAGACAATGAGACACGATTAGGAACAGGTGTGGAGACAGGGAGGGGCAGACGAAGGCGGGGCAGACACGTGACGAGGAACGTAAACAAAGGCACATGGCCAAAAGTCCGGGCTGAGTCCTGACACATACAGACATTAAACAATTAAACAAGACATTTATAATTTAAATACACAAAAGAATATACACTCAAGCAGTAAACTTTTGTTCTGAAAGTCACAAATGTAAATACACACAAAACTACAAAAGCCATTTCAGGGGATTCATATGAGTCTGATCTAAAATGAGTCAGGATTCTTTTGGCTTTCAGTGTGAGACACGTTCTTCCCTCTGTTGATAACCTTACACACAATTTTAGTGGTTGAAGATATATTTGAGCTGATTTTTAGATCTTACATCTCAGAGAGCAGATGTGTGTTTGATATCAACATGTACTTTAAAAGTACAAAGATTTGTGTGGAAAAATAATAGTCTTTTTTGTTTTATTTAAATGTTTTAATAAAAATATCTCTGTATTATCTATCAATATCTGTCACAACACTACAGTTTCTTAAAGTCCTGAGTGTCTACTTAGACCTGAGCTTCAAATAAACACCACTGTGGAATGTGACATGACAAAGACGTTCGATGATCGACACGGACACAACCGATTTTTAGTGATGAATACCTGGCAACCAGGGAGACATGAACTGCATTTTGCACTGCAAATGTACTTAACCTCTAGAAACTGCAATATCTTTTTTCCTGTCTTTGCATCATACAGATCCAACATGACTACGTGATGATCAGCATGATATATGACACAGTTTCTAGGTGAAACAATAAGACCCAAACGATAACAATACACAATAACCTCGCAGCTTAAATCTAGTAGTAAACATGTCTTCTGTTTGTATTTTTGTTCTCTCTTCTCAGCCTGAGCTTTATCAGCCGGGAAATCTGGCAATCTTTCCACTCTCATTCTGCTATTAGCGAGCACATGTCAGGACCTATTTGCCAGCGGTTACTTTAGGAGTGACATCAGCTGTGACCTTTTGACCTGGTCCGACAGAAGAAAAGGTCCGGTGATAGTTTTCCATTATGGAAGCCGAGCAGCATTCGTGCTTGATAGAGAGGAGGGGAAAAAAAAAGAATTAAAGAAGGCTAGTTTCATTGATGACATTTTTGTAGAAAGCATCACCTGCTTGGATGTTCTCAACGGACAACTGATGACTTCCCCGAGCAAGAATTTCGATTTTGTATGCGTGTTTTTTCTTTTTCCTCTCGGCTGATATTTTTAGCTGAATCTACTGTAGACTCTAAATTTGTGCGGATCTTGTTTTCGTCACGCGTCTCAGGACCGTAGCAGCCTGCTTTGATATCAAGGAACTTTCCACTCGTGACACAAAAGGAGACATGAAGACATTAGACACACTTTTCCTAGCAGGGAGCCCTGGTGTTTTTTTGTTGTGTAGTGCTAATCGATGCACAGGCATCAAAAGATGTTCCTCAGAGAAGGTCTGAGTAGCAGTGCGATTTAATCAAATCACTGCAAAACAAAACCGCATGGAATATAACAAGCACGGAGAGTCAGAGAGTCAACGCTCGTCCTCACCGAGAAATGAATAGACCTGTGTTGTCCATTTGTGCTCCTGATTTATATAATATGACACTAATCTGCCTGTGAGAGCCTCGTGTCCCATCTGTCATTAAGAGATCCTCACGAGTAGCTCATAAACCCCCGCCGGCGTCTTCCGCCGAACGTCTTCGCAGGTCAAACTCCTACTCGCTGCACCGGCTCGTCTACGCTGGCTCTCGACTCACGCTGATGTTCATAAATCACGTTTATGAAAGGCGCAATTACCTGATTAGAGTCGCTCACTGAGGCCCCGGCGAGCCCGCGCCATTCATTACAACCTGTAATCGCCTTCGAACGGCGTGTAAAAGAGTGCAGATGGGATGTAAACGCTTCAAGAGACTCCGTTATATAGAATCACGAGTACGTTCATTTATCTTGTCGAAAAATATGAATCGGTTTCACAAAAAACGTGTAGACGCAGTTTAGTCTTGGAGAAATTTCATGTGGATCTGGAAAATCCAGAATTCTCACCAAAAACAAACAAACAAATGGTTTCTCTAAAAAACAACGAACAAAATCATGAAATTATTCCGAACACTGTGTAGAAATTCCAGGCACAAAGTTTCGCATATGTAAAAGTTCACGCTCATAAACATATGAGTTTTCTTGCTAACAATACAAACTGTATTCAGCTTCATTCACACATACGATCAGTCGATGGAATGGAACTAAAATGGAATGGATAACTGTTTCTGTTGGTCGTCCTATCTAACGCTCAATATGCTAGTTATGCTAGTTATTCTTGAGGTGTTTATCGCCACCTACTGGTACTGGGTGAACGCTCGCGTGGCAGTCTTTTTCTGATTTCCTTTTTTTTAATTAAACTTTCCATTCCATAGACGTGACGCTTGTGACGCTATCAGTGTTAACAATGTTCTCAGCAGAGAAGTATAAGAAGAAGACGACAATGGAGAAGGAGAAGAAGTGAATATGGAGGGTGGGAAGAGAAGAATTTCTGTTCTAACCCCAGTGTGAACTGCACATGACCCTCTTAGCACCCCTGCAGTCAACTGCATTAAACCAGAGTGTATGTGTGTGTGTGTGTGTGTGTGTGTGTGTGTGTGTGTGTGTGTGTGTGTGTGTGTGTGTGAGAGAGAGAGAGAGAGAGAGAGAGAGCTTTTCAACCTATTTATTTAGAGCGAGAAAAAAATCAAGGATAATCCAATAAGTTTAACCAGACACCTGGGCAGTTTGGTTAAACTCTTTAACATCACCATCTGCACTTAAACCAGTACAGGTAAGCGATCAGTTCGGTGTGAAACGGTTCTTCTTACACACGGTGTGTCTTCAGCACGGCTAATTACATTTTCAGGGATGAACTAAGCCTTACGTGGTAGTTATGCTCGGCATTTGAGATTTCCAGAAAGCTGGCGTTATTGAATATGTACATCTGTGAGTGCATGTGTGAGGCGTGAGGTTGAGATAGAGATTTAGAGATTAAGAGCCAGGGCCGGTGTGTGTGCGTGCGTGTGTGTGTTGTGGTGCTGCTGTGGCTCCGCGGCAGGGGGCTGATGGGGCTTTCAGGCCGGCGCGGTGGAAAACACAGCTGCTAACAAACCACTCCACTTCACTGAGGAAGGACACAGATGCCATAAATGACTTGACATGATGGGCGAAGGGAGCTCCATTCCAAACTAAATCACCCATTCAGGAGCGAGTTAACAGGAGGGCAAAATAGAGTGGCGAGACCTTGCCGATCTCAGAAACTCCCGTCTGCAGAGATCAAATCTCCACGGAGACACAGGAGAACATGGCGGGTATTTTTTATTTATTTATTTATTTAACTGACCACCTGTCTTATTCTTTGTGTCTGTATACGGCATAAAAACATTAACATGGCCAAAGCAATCGGAAGAGAGAACTTATAAACTAAACTAAAAAAAGAGACATTTTTTTATGGTAATAATGAAAAAAAAACCCCACATTATTATTTGTGGCTTTAAGTTTAAAAGCGATGAACGTGATCTGTTCAGAATCGAGAGCGCTAGTAAAAATCGGTAAGTATTTATGCTAATGTTTAATTCCTGCTAATTGTTAGTGATGAACAATGAAATGTCGCCATCAAGTTAGTCATTCAACCTTCCTGAACATATGGAAGTGGATCTTTACACATTTTTAGGAACTAGCATTAGGAAGTTACAGTAACATTAAAGCTAATTGATTGTCAGAATTTGCTAGGTTTACCTGCAAACGTAGCAAATTCTGACAAAACGCAGATTCTGACGCTCAAGTCTTTATTACGATCACGCTTACATCTACCTAGAGCTCGTACACGACCCTCCGATTTGCCGCAGGTGATCCGAGCTAATTTTTTTCCCTCCCTATTAATTCCTACCAAGAATTAAATGATGGCACTTATACAGGCTTAATTTAATAAACGAAGCATAAAGCGGTGCTCAGTATGCCTAATTAAACCAGAGCTATAAAGGGAATTCTCCACGACTCTTCAGATATGCATGTTACCTTGTCTGGTTCGGGTAGCAGAGCGATCCTGTGTTGAGGAAATTCGCAGTGTCGGAGGAACTCGTTCATTAGCAGAGCTTCACCAACAGCGGGTAAGGATTAGTGCAGGGTTTCTTAAGAGCGCTAAAACAAGGGAGTTTAATACAAATGTAAAGTATAAACGAGGGATAAAGGTGTGTTGGGAAACAAGGCTTTTGGAAAACCAACACACATGCTCCTTCCAAGACTGCTAGCATTCTTGGAAGGAGTCTCCAGTTTCAGTGCTTTCATTTCCTCATATTTATGGACTAAGATCTCCTTAATGCACACCACATGAGTCATATATCTGGTTCTAGGAAGCCTGTGAAAAAAACAGCACCCTATATGAGGTATAAACACAATTTGTACAGTATATATTATGTACATTGATGGAGCTTATAGAGGAAAGTAACTGATCTTTATCTCTGCCACATATCTCATGTTAAACAACCCAAACGGTCCGAAAGCCAGGACCAGTCTGTGCCCTTTCTGTGCAGAAAAATGGACTTTCCACACTTTCTTCCTGCTTTTTGACGCTTGTCTCTGGCTCTGTTTTGATCGTAGTCATGCTTCCCAAGAGGGAGGGGCTCAAATTGGATTTTTCAGAAGCCAAGAGGAAAGGAAATCACCCAGTACTGGCCTCACAACCATCCCCCAATCTATAACCCCCTACTGACCACCACTCAACACACACACACACACACACACACACACACACACACACACACACACACACACACACACACACACACACACACACAAACACAAAGCATTTATAGAGGTTCAAATTGTGCGTGCAGACAAACACATATCATTATTACTATCTTCCACAAAGGCTGGTGTTAAGGAGAGATGAACAAATAGAAACACACACACACACACACACACACACACACACACACACACACACACACACACGCACACACACACTGAAGGAAATGAATTAATAATTATACTAACATTTTAAGCTCCGTAACACAAAGTTAACATTATGTCTCACTCTAAGATCTTATTTTTTCTAATATAAATAAATAAATAAATAAATAAATAAATAAATAAATAAATAAATAAATAAATAAAAGCAGACAAATGTCCCCAAAAGGTTAAAACAGTCGGTTATTCCTATTCTTATGGGGACATTCAGGTCCAACTCAGATCAAACAACACTCCCACACACACACACACACACACACACACACACACACACACACACACACACACACACACACACACACACACAAATCAGTGTTGGCTCGAGAAACTTTTTAAAAGTCTTTTTTCAGCATTTGTTCTGCACACTTACCTACGGCCACTCGGCGGGGCCCCGGTGACTGGGGTCCCATTTTGAGCGCAGCGTGAGGGCCGCTGAGCTCCTCGGCTGTAAAATGAAGGCACCAGAGCACAGTGTGAGAATGTATTAGGCTCGCTGAGATAAAGGAAGGCCGCAGCCAGCCGTGCACGCCTTCAATGGGAAAATAACAGCCAGACAAATTGTTTTTGGTACATTAAGTACCTGTTACTCTATTTCACAGATGGAAAACAATAACGTTGGGGCCCCGGCGCGAGCCTTTATCGAAATACCCACAAATTCCCCGAGACTTGCTTTATATGCAAAGCGTTTTTTCCGAGGACTTTTTTAAAGCGTGAGCTCAAAAGGAAAAGTGAGCCGATTGACAAATATGGCATATGATGATAAATGACAAAGTGGCCAACGACCTAGTCGATGCGCTACTGAGGGAAATCATAGTGAATATCCACATTAATAAAGCTAAAATAAAACTAGTTGAAATGCGCTCGCGCAGCAAACGGGCGCAGAGATTTTTCAATTAATAAGCAGCGGAGCCACGCAAATTAAGTGAGTGTGTCAGATGCAGGATGATTTATCCGTTTGGACTGATCTAACGGCTCCGTGGAGCAGCTATGACACCCTGACAAGGCGACAATGGATATGAAAAATGAGGCAATACCACAGAGTTAAATCAGAGAGTTTCAAAGCCAAATGCACCAGCACCGGCACACACACCCACCCTCCGAGTCCACCCTGGAAAAAACCCCTAAAAAAACAGAGCTGTATAATGAAACAACTGAATATAAAATTCCCCTGTAGATCAACTGTTTATATTCAGCGAGCGGCGAGGACAAATTGGTCAAAGTGATTCTCAGACATTTGCGCTGTTCTAGCGAGCCAATAGTCAAAGCTGCTATTGTTTTATTAGGTTTTTTTCCAAGCGTAGCTAGTAAACATCTCATTTCCAGGTCAGAATTTGGAAATTTTATGCAGTCTGTTGTCATTTATAATGTGATACTGCTCTGGGGTATGAAGACACACTTGTAATAAAAAACAAGTTTTGCTAATGTTGTATGTGACAAAATGCCTAAGATTTAAATCCTTTTTTCACTGAAAATGTGACAGAAATGTTGCTACGATTATCTGCACCATGTAAAATGTCAAGCATTTAATTTCCCAAATTAGCCTGTTAGCTACACTAAACTCTAGTAAGACTCAATCAAGTAGTCTGTTGCTTGATTAATGCTAGCAAAATTTGAGTTTAATATCAATCTAGTTTGCTGTTTAGATAAGTTTATGTTTAGATACTTTAAAGACAACCCACTCGCTGCAACACTACAGCTACACACTAGCTATAAAACGATTCGCTAAAATCTAGTTAGTTTAGTTCCTTTTGAATTTAGCGATGTTAAAGACGATCCCTTGTAACAATTCCTTGCTATATTTGACATTATTTCCTAAATGCCAAGTTAGTTAGCCTTTTAGTTATTTTTGTGTTTACCTACTATAAAGACAACTCCCTCAGTGTAAAAATTGCTAGCTAAATTAAAACAAGCAAGAAAAATAATGCAAAAATATATTTCTAAAAAACAAGCTAGCTATTTCTAGACCTATTTGTGTTTTACTACTTTAAAGACAACTCCCTCAGTGTCAAACCATCTAGATAAATTAAATATCTGAAAAAATTGCTAAAAATCGCAAGCAAGCAAGTTTAGCTCTTTTTTGTTTAGCGACTTTTTATATTGAAAAGAAATTGCTAAAACTGTTAAGAAACAGACACTCGATTGTTCTGTAAATATATTTCCCGGAGTTATAATCGAACTAAAATAAAAGTTATCAGCAGCAGGCAACACTTAGCAGGCGATGAGGTGGCAAGCCGAGCATCCATCATGAGCGTGGGACAAAGAGGAAAAGAGAGATACAGAGAGAGAGAGATAGAGATGGTCACTCTATTACAGCTTTTCTTCTTTTTTATTTTCTTAGCTCTGATGAAAAAGAGGCGCTCGTCTTTCTCTGCACTCAGCAGATTTAGAGGAACCAATTACCAGCTCAGCAGCGTGAGCTCTCTTAGCCCGCAGCTCTGCAATGATGACGTCCGAAAGGGTTAAACTTCATCGGCGTTTTTTTATTCCCCCTCATTCCCCTCAACGTGCTTTTTTACTTTCAGCAAACATCTCCTGGTTTTGATGGAGGACAAGGAGAGGACGAGGGGGTGAAAAGAAAAAAAAAACAATAAAGAATATGAAAGGCCCATCTTCACAGAACATTAGACAATGGCAAACATCCTACAGCGATGATCGGATAGATCAAATCTGACAAGTTAAAGTTGATTGCTGAGCGCCTGTTGATTGAGCCGTATTTCACCCGGACAGCTAGCCTCATCTCCGGCCTCGCACCCGTATCAGCGACTGCGTATCTTCTTCTGTGGAGTTTCTTTCAAACGCAATTCCTTTATTTCTGAACAATTGACATGACACCGGGTTTAAAATACAGCCTTCCAACAGTAACTCTGTTGTTTAGAGACAAGGTTTGTTCACAAAATGCTGCAAATGTATATGAATATAACGGTTGGAATAATATGACACTCGCTAGTGTTATGCTTTTTATAGTTAGATTTAATGTGGTCGAGCACAAATGACTTCCTGTTATCGCTTCCTGTTTCAAGCAAGAAAGATTTATATATATATATATATATATAAAGCAAAATGTAAAAATGGAGATCATTCCAGAAATATTAGTAATTGAAATGAAAATTTAACCTTCTTTGTTGATTAATAACACAACCAGTTAATCAAATTATTATTATTATTATTATTATTATTATTATTATTATTATTATTATTATTATTATTATTATTGTTGTTGTTGTTGTTGTTGTTGTTGTTATTATTATTATTTATATCTCTTAAATGTGAAGCGTTATATATACTTGGTCTGATCACCTCCACATTTTTTTATTTTATTCAATTTTAATAAGTGTGTGTGTGTGTGTGTGTGTGTGTGTGTGTGAATGAGTGCCTGTGTGTGTGTGTGTGTGTGTGTGCCCATGTGTGTGTGTATGTGTGTGTGTGTGTGTGTGTCTGTGTGTGTCTGTCTGTCTGTCTGTTCGTCTGTGTTTTTTTTTTTTTTTACATGGTCTTTTATGTATATATGTAATCTGATACACTTTTAGGATTGTGCTTTGTTCTTTGTTTTAATTTTGGCTTAATCTTAATCCCTGTCCTGTCATTGGTTTCCTGTCACACTGTGTTCACCTCTTCCGTGTTCGCTGCTGATTGTTCCGGCTGTTTTCAGACATGTTTGTCTGAATTCATATAGAAAATGGTGGGAAACTTTTAGTCCGATCGCCTGGCGCTCAGAAGTGTTTTATTACATATTAATAACAGGGTGTTTTTTAAAATCATGGGTTTATAACCTCTGCACAATGACAGGATGAGGCATCTGAAGGAAAAAGAATGAGAGAGAGAGAGAGAGAGAGAGAGAGAGAGAGAGAGAGAGAGAGAGAGCTCAAACCACTTGAGTTGAGTGAGAGGGCCAGTGAGGCGTGATTGAACAATCCCATTCCTGGGCCTTTTTCTTAGACAACGGGCAGCGGCCGTATGAAGATTGATACAGAAGTGCTCGCCTCGCTTTGCTGGATCATCAAACGGATTGATATTATACTCCCTCTCTGGATGAAGACAAAGTAAGTGTTATCATACTCAATAGACGGGCTTGTCAAGGCCGGAAAATCAGGCCGTGTCGCTGGTTACAGGAGCGTAACGCTGACTGTCATGCGGATTTATCGCACCGTGACACGGGATGCTGAAAGAACAGTGTTAGGCTGCAGACTGAATTACACACACACAGCTTGGGCGTCATCTCTCGCCACTTTGTCATGGTTCATATCTACAGGAGGAACACACTTTCTGTCAGGAAAGAGGAAGAAATCAGAGATCCTGCTCACACTGAGATTTATTTTATTATGCACACATATGCACCCACACACACACACACAAACACACCCATACAAACACACACACATTTATACACAGACACAAACACAAACAGACAAAACACACCGGTTTATAGCTAATAAGCTAGATAGCGTGGGAGTTGTCTAGAGATTAAATATAACAAAGTTAAAAATATAATTAGCTAGCAAGAGCTAATGTTGCCATAACATTAGATAATCTAATAGCTAGCCAGTGTTGCAGTTTGGGGCTGTTATTAGTTGCAGTTTGGGGCTGTTATCTAGCTAAATAACTAGCTAACTTGACAATCTGTCAACCTACTTATTAAAAACAATAAGACAAACATTTTAACAAGCTAAAAGTGACATACATTAAAATATTAAATGCTGTCAGAGCAATGTAGCTAGCCAGATATGCGCTTTGACTCGTGAAAATTAGGTATTTATTAAATTAAACCTAAAATAAGTAGCTAAATAGCTAGGTAAATATATAAATAAGTGGGTTGAGCAATCATTAAAGCAAGATATTAAATATAGCTAGAAAGTGTTACACAGTTAAATAGCTAGCTAACTTGGTATTTATTTTGGCATTAAACCTATAAGGTACTGAGGTGTTAAGGTATTAATCTGCTATTAGGTGCTAGCAGTAGAGAGCAGAAGATATCCACCACTTATATATCCGAAGAGCTAGCTTACTTGGGAGTTTAATATTACGTGAATTAGGTATTAAGGTATGAAGCTGCTGTGTGGTGCTAACAGCAGCTAGCAGAAGATACCTGTATTTCTTATCTTACAAGCTAAACATTTCTGTTTTTATGAATGGAAACATTATTAACCATAATTTAAATAGGTGTTTAAAAAAATATACACTTCTACACACTTCCCTCAAAGTGAGTGTGTGTGTGTGTGTGTGTGTGTGTGTGTGTGTGTGTGTGTGTGTGTGTGTGTGCAAACCCTATAAAGCAGATGCTAACATCCACTGCTACTGTGTGACATTACAGGCTACAAAGCAGTGTAAGAGGCCTCTCTAATATAAGTGTGTGTCTCTGTGGAGCGATTTTTATGATGCTCATAAAGCTGCCAGTCACCTCGGTCTCGCTCGCCCTGTAAAAGCCACATCTGGGAAACTCACACTTTACACACGTTTCTCCTTGCATCCATCATTTTAAACGTCCTCCATAATAATCCGGGGAGCCGGAAAGAAAACGCCGCTACTATTCATCATAGATTTGGGGACGGATTTGTTAGCAGTGTAATTATTCTCTTTTATTTTATTAGAGAGGAAAAGGAAATATGATGGCATTTGTTTTTGTTTTTATTCTTGTGCCTGTGTGTTTATATGTTTGTGCGCGCGTGTGTGTGTGTGTGTGTGTGTGTGTGTGTGTGTGTGTGTGTGTGTGTGTGTATGTGTGTGTGTGTGTGTGTGTGAGTTATCACTTTCTACCAGAGGTCAAATGCCTCCCAAATAGAGAGGTCATGTGCCTTATACTGGATCTGTGCATTTACTAACTTCCAGAGACTAAATACACACACACACACACACACACACACACACACACACACACACACACACACACACACACACACACACACACACACACACTTGTACAAAAGCCCCCTGCCTTGCCACCAGCTGGTATCCGTTTGCTGACAGCGTGAAGCGACACTGCAGCGGTGTTGGTTATGATGTGACCCCGTCAAGTCGGTGACCCGGAAGAGTGACGGGGTGATTGGTTCCCTGTCAGGCAGCGTAGTGAGTTGGGAAACGTGGTGAAGACGAGGGAGTCGACGAGGTCATGCTTCTGTAGCTGCATGATCCATCTCCCTTTTAGTCCACGTCAAAATTACTTTACATGATGATTTGACAGTTAGGGAAGGCTGAGTGCTGAGAAAGAAGCATGACAAGAAGCTTACCTCTTCACACAAATCTAGCGAGCGCGCGGCGCGAGCTGCGAGCGAGAGCGAGAGAGAGAGAAACAGAGACGAGAGGGAGAGGAGAGAGCGCGAGCGGCGGAGAGACGAGCTGCGCCGCGTTCGCGCGCGCGCTCGCGCGGGCGCGCGCGAACACACACACAACACACAAACACACACAAACACACACACACACACACCACACACACAAAAGATCGCGCGCGCTCGCTGCCCGCGCGCTCGAGCGGGCTCGCCGCGATCTCTCTGAACACACACACACACACACACACACACACACACCACACACACACACACACACACACACCACACAACACACACACAGACAAGCGCGCGCGCGCGCGGGCGCGCGCGCGCGCGAACACACACACACACACACACAAGCGCGCGCGCGCCCCGCGCGCGCAAGCGCGCGCGCGCGCGCGCGCGCGATGCGCGCGCGCGCGCGCGCTCGCGCGCGCGCGCGAGCGCTCGCGCTCGGCCGCACGCGCCGAGAACCACACACGCGGCGCGCAGGGCACACACACCACAATCGCGCGCGCGCGGAGCGCGCGCGCGCGCGCGCGCGCTAGGGCGCGCGCGCGCGCGCGCGCGCGCGCGTCGCGAGCGCAGCGCGAGCTGGCGAACACACACCACACACAATACGCGCGCTCTCACGACGATGCGCAAGCGCGCGCGCGTCGCGCGCGCGGGAGCGGGAGACACAACACACAAATAGCGCGCGCGCGCTCGTCGCGCGCGCGCGCGATCTCGCTCGCGCGTCGCTCCCTCACTCTCTGCTTACACACACGCTCGCGTCATGTCACAGACAACAAGCGCGCGCGCTAGCGCGCTCTCGCGGCTCTCTGTCTCGCTCTCTCTCTCTCTCGAATATTTCTAACACACAAACACCACACAATGATCGATTCTTAACAACGAGCTCTATCACTCATCTCTCATCTCTCTATCTCTATACAAACACACACACACACACACACACACACACACACACACACACACACACACACACACACACACACACACACACACACACACACACACACACACACACACACACACACACACACAAAATCTCTCTCTTCCTCACACACACACACACCCACACGCACTCACACACACATACACACAAACACACACATTCTTTCTTTTCTCGACCCAAGCTATTTATTTCTCATACACAACAACACTGTGTCAACGATCACAATATTTACTACTTTAAACAGCACGTTATTATTTTTATCCGTACCGAAGCTGAATGCGTACGCCAGCCCCTCCTTCCTTCCTTGCTTCTCTCTCTCGAACTAAATAAGATAAAAGACGCTCCAGCTTTACGTCTGACTGTTAGAAAGCTCTGACACTGGAGACTCCTTCTAAATGTAACACAAACGTCTCCTTCCAGAGCATTTCATCCTGTCACCAATTACACAACAACGTCCTTTTAATCCTTTTATTATTAGCCTTGGATTCTGCGGAGTCCCTGTTACTATAGAAACGATAACATATCTAAACAAGAGCATTAATATACCCATTAATCATCACCTGCCCTTTCTTTCATTTCCTTAGTTGCCACAGCGTCGCGCTAACGTTCTTGTACTCGCATGTACACATGAGCTGCTGATGGAGTTCAGGATTTGAAGTACTGTATCTCTTTAACACAAACACATGTGCAGTATAAACGAAGAGATGAACACGTCTCGGAGGCCGGGATAAAGATTTTACTCATAAACCAGCGATTGTGGTCAACGTGCTAAGCTTCAGTACTTAATATCAGCACAAGCAGCTGTTTGGCTTCGTCTCAATTCTATCTCAGTCCCCTACGAGGCCTGACGTTCTCGGCCTCCGCCAGCGCGGCGTGTAAATGAGCCCGTTCTGCTGCATTAGCTTCATAAAACCATAATCCTCCAGCCATAAAGCATTACGCACGCCGCAACATTTTCAGATTTATGGCCCGGAGAATCGATGAGGGGGAAAAAATAATAGCGATAAAATAATGCTTGAGCGTCCCGCGGCTGATATTAGGATATTGAGCAGATTTTAATTGTGATTTGATTCCTGTAGCCGGTTGCCAAATGATGAATGAGAGCTCGCAACCCAGAGAGCTGCACGGCGGAGAGAGTCTTTAATATGACAATTAAGTGTCGCCCTTTATGTTTTATCGTCTTTCTCTCTCTCTCTCTCTCTCTCTCTCTCTCTCTCTCTCTCTCGCTCTCTCTGTGTCAGATCACTTCATCAGTACAGTGTAGCTTTTTGTGCAGATTAAATGGAGACTCGGGTTTGCTCCATCTCCCAGCACTTACTTATGTTTTATGACACGCAGTAAATCAATTTTATGCCTCTATTGATTTTTCTTCCCCCTTTTTTCTCCTCTGTATTCTCTTCCTCAAGTGTCTTGCTGAGTACATAGAGGAGTCTCTCTCTCTCTCTCTCTCTCTCTCTCTCTCTCTCTCTCTCTCTCGCTCTCTCTCTGCCTTTCACTTTACTTTCTCTCTCTTTTCTCTCTCTCCTCGCTGTCATTCCTCTCTCTTTCTTTGCACTCTTTCCCTCCATTTCTCTTCTCTCTCTCCTTCCTCTTTCATTTCTCTCTCTGTCCATTCTCTTCCCTTCTTCTCTGTTCTCTCTTTTTTACTCAATCCCTCGACATCTGTCTCGTGACCTTCAGTGTTCTAAATAAAAGAAAAGAAGATTGTGTGTGAATGTGTGTGTTTGTATGTGTATGTGTGTTTGTATATGTGTGTTTGTATGTGTGTGTATGTGTGTGTGTGTGTTTGTATGCGTGTGTATGTTTGTATATGTGTGTGCTTGCATGTGTGTGTTTGTATGTGTATGTGTATGTGTGTGTGTGTTTGTATGTGTGTGAGTTTGTACAGTATCTGTGTGTTTGTATGTGCGTGTGTGTATTTGTATGTGTGTGTGTTGTATGTGTGTGTTTATATGTGTGTTTTGTATTTGTGTGTGTGTTTGTATGTGTGTGTTTGTATGTGTGTGTGTGTGTGTATGTGTGTATTTGTGTGTTTGTATGTGTGTGTGTGTGTATTTGTTTGTTTATAGGTGTGTGTGTGTGTGTGTGTGTGTGTGTGTGTGTGTGTGTGTGTGTGTGTGTGTGTGCGTGTGTGTGTGTGCGTGTGTGCGTGTGTGTGTGTGTGTGTGTGTGTGTGTGTGTGTGTGTGTGTTAGCGGTCATTCAGAGCTCTAAGTGCCTCCACGTCACAGGAAGCTTCTCCAGTGTGACAGGCTGTAATGATATGACACTCTGACCAGAAGGTGGCAGGTTCAGCTCAAGTGTGTGTCATGTTTTTTTTCCTCCAGGTTTGTGTGTAAGGCCAGGAATAGATCAATAAAGATGTGTGTTAATGTTGTGTTACAGTACAGTCCAGGATTCTGGGTATGTTTTAGGGGTTAGAACAAACAAACAAACAAACAAACAAACAAACAAACAAACAAACAAACAAACAAACAAACAAATAAAGGCTAGAATTGGAGGATTCAAAGTTAATCCAGACTGTTAATTCGACTGATTTTTTAATCATCCTTAATAGAGCAGGAATAGTGGAGTACAGGAAGAGGAAGAGGAAGTGGGTTTGCGCACACGAGGACATCTGAACTTTTGACACCGTCTTCTTCTCGCTTTTTTCTTCTTTACTCGTTTTACTCTGAAGCTGAATGCCCAGTTTGGGTGAAAGGCCCCAGACGATCAGCACTTCCTCTCAGCAAACTGGTGATGTGTGACCAGCATCTATGTGTGTCTGTGTGTGTGGTGTGTGTGTGTGTGTGTGTGTGTGTGTGTGTGTGTGTGTGTGTGTGTGTGTGTGTGTGTGTGTGTGTGTGTGTGTGTGTGTGTGTGTGTGGTGTGTGTGTGTGTGTGTGTGTGTGTGTGTGTTTGTTTGTGTGTGGTGTGTTTGGTTGTGTGTGTGTTTGTTTGTGTGTGGTGTGTGTTTGTGTGTGGTGTGTTTGTGTGTGGTGTGTGTGTGTGTGTGTGTGTGTTTGTTTGTGTGTGTGTGTGTGTGTGTGTGTGTGTGTGTGTTTCTCTCACTTCTGTTTAGTCCTAAGAAGTCTCAGACTTCCTTCTCATTCCAGGGAATCATTTGGTATCATCAGTTTGTGTGTGTGTGTGTGTGTGTGTGTGTGTGTGTGTGTGTGTGTGTGTGTGTGTGTGTGTGTGTGTGTGTGTGTGTGTGAGGGAGAAAAATTAAATTCAACTCAACTAAAACATATTTACAGACTTCAGTATTGTATTATATGATAAAAATATTGTATTACTAAGGGATTTAATCCTCTTACATTATGAAACATTACTAAGTTCTTATTAAATGATGGCATGTTGTACTTTTTAAAAAAAGTGAAAAAGTGACGTGACATACGGCTAAGTACGGTGACCCATACTCAGAATTCGTTCTCTGCATTTGACCCATCCAAAGTGCACACACACAGCAGTGAAACCACCAAACACGGAAAACGACCGGGCGCGGAAGCACACATATAATTATAGAATAAGTAGGAAAAGATGTCAACACATCCCTCACTTCCAACCTTCCTCCTCTCCTCCCCCCCCTCTCTCCCCACCCCCCCCCCCCCCCACCACCCCCCCCCCCCCCCCCCACCCCCCCCCCCCCCCCCCCCCCACCTCCCCCCACCCTCCTCCCCCCTCCCCCCCCCCCCCTTCCTCCTCCAATCTTCCCTCTCCACTTTCTTTTACCCCTAATCTCTCCCTCTCTTCTTCATCCCTCTTTTCTTTCCTATCCTTATCTTTTCTTCTTTTTTCATTTTTCTTCTACTTTCCTCTTCTTCCTTTTATCTCAATTCCTTTTCCCCCCCATCCCTCTCTTCT
>NC_062539.1:14839384-14856884 GCF_022655615.1 Tachysurus fulvidraco
TGTTAGTGAGTAAAAGTAGAGGAAAGGCAGATTTATCCTTTTTCCCTTTTCATCATTATCTCACGTTTACTCTCAGCCTCCTGATAATATGCAATTAAAAATAAAGATCATTTGAAGTCATGGGTGTCGTCCTAATCACTCTAATCACTCTCACTGTGCCCTGGTAATGAGTGCGCATGGCTATCGATCGCAGCCGAATCTCCTCTTCCACTCGGCGAGGGAAAAAAGAAAAGAAGCAGCTAGTTACTCTGTGTTAAATCATTAATATAGTAATGATTTTTCCAGAACATTCTCAATTAAGAGCAAAAAAGGAAATGAGGCAGGGGAGTGTGTGAGCTCACGCTGCTGCCGAGTGACCACACACACACACACACACACACACACACACACACACACACACACACACACACACACACACACACACACACACAGTAAATGCATCTGTCTTGTTCAGGGTTGTATTAATATCCATGTATTTTGGACAAATACTGGAAAAAAATCTATTAAAATGACACAATTATTTTATTGGAAATATAAATAAAAAAAACTAAAATATTATGAGACAATATAATAATATAAAATAATACAAATGTTAAGCAAATATTTATTTATTTATTTAGCATGTTCTTCAAAGGAAAGAAAGAAAGAAAGAAAGAAAGAAAGAAAGAAAGAAAGAAAGAAAGAAAGAAAGAAAGAAAGAAAGAAAGCAATGGAAAAGCTGGAACAGAGAAAGAAGAAAGAAAGAAATACAAGGAAAGACAGAACAGAAAAGAACAGAAGAAAACGAAGACAGATAAGACGCAATGCGGAGAGATGAGAGAGAGAAATAATGAAAGAAAGGTGAAAGAAAAAAATTAATAAAATGAACTACATAAATATATATATATATATATATATAAGAGTGAAATAAGAAGAAATAAAAGCCAATTGTCCGAGGCAAATAAATAAATAAACAAACAAACAAGCAAATAAATAAATAAAAAAGAACTAAATAAAGAAAAATAAAGAAAGACAAAAAGAAATGAAGTGAAAAAAAAGAAAAATGTGTGTGTGTGTGTGTGTGTGTGTGTGTGTGTGTGTGTGTGTGTGTGTGTGTGTGTGTGTGTCAGTCACACACCTGTCTAACCTGCTGCTCACCCCCAAAACCACACACACACACACACACACACACACACACACACACACACACACACACACACACACACACACACACACACACACACACACACACACACACACACATTATTCCAGCATCTGTGAGACCATGGTGCTATGATTTCATTGGCATCTGAGTGTTTAGGGCCGTGCCAACCTGCGGCCTGAGTCGCCATGCCAACACACACTGCCTCATTGAAGCATGTGGGTCTGGAAGCTTCATCACACACATGTATGCACACACACACAGTCCTCATAACACTCAGTGGAACAAAGAAAGCTTTCCCCATGTGTTTAGGCTCCAGTTTACAGCATGTTGCTTTCAGATACTTGACATTTCCTCAGTTTTGTCTCAGATGTGCTCACCAGGAGCCATGCGTCATCCCTTCATCTCTCCATCCCTCAATTCTTCCATTCCTCCAGCTCTTCTCTCACTCTATCACATATAATAGGCACTTTTTCCTCCCTGTTTAATGTCATCACCCAGGAAACCAGGAGAACTCTAGCAACAATGTCCAAGCAGTGAATTTACACACTTACACACACTCGGGGGCGACGAGTCGGATACGTCACTGTACAGCAGCAGTACACACTTTCATCTCTCAGGCATTGCTGTGTTTATTACAGCTGAGATTTATTATGTTCTTATTATGTTATTATTATGTAAGGTGTAAAGTGAAGATCTGAAAGCACTCACAAACACCAACACAAACACTCACACAAACACAAACACCAATGCAAACACTCACACTCTCACAGAAACACTCACACTCTCACAGAAACATTGACACAAACACCAATGCAAACACTCACGCTCTCACAGAAACACTCACATGAACGCCAACACTCTCACATGAACGCCAACACTCACACAAACACCAATGCAAACACTCACACAAACACCAATGCAAACACTCACACACTCCCAGAAACACTCACACTCTCACAGAAACATTGACACAAACACCAATGCAAACACTCACGCTCTCACAGAAACACTCACATGAACGCCAACACTCTCACATGAACGCCAACACTCACACAAACACCAATGCAAACACTCACACACTCACAGAAACACAAACACCAACACAAACACTCACACAAACACCAATGCAAATACTCACACACACAGAAACACAAACACTCACACAAACACCAATGCAAACACCCACACACTCACAGAAACACTCACTAAAGCAGCAACACAAACACTCACACACTCACAGAAACACTCACACGAACACCAACATTCACACAAACACCAATGCAAACACTTACACACTCACAGAAACACTCATACAAACACCAACACCAACACTCACACAAACACCAATGCAAACACTCACACAAACACCAATGCAAACACTCACACACTCACAGAAACACTCACACAAACACCAACACCAACACTCACACTCACACCAACACCAACACACACAAACACCAATGCAAACACCCACACACTCACAGAAACACCAACACAAACACACACAAACACCAACACAAACACACACAAACACCAACACAAACACTCACACAAACACCAACACAACCACTCACACACTCACAGAAACACTCACACCAACACCAACACAAACACTCACAAAAGCACCAACACAAACACTCACACACTCACACAAACACACAAACACTCACACAAACACAAATGCAAACACTCACACACTCACAGAAATACTCACAGAAACAATCACACGAGCACCAACACAAACACTCACACACAAACACTCCCAAAAACACAAACACACACATACAAACACTCACACAAACACACACATACAAACACAAACACTCACACAAACACAACAACCTATACAAACACTCACAAAGTCATATCCACTCATACAAACACTCACACAATCCACATCACAAACACACTCACTCAAACACTCTCCACAACACTTGCTTGAAAAGTCACATAAACCCTCAAAACAACATTCTCACCAACACTTGCATAAACACTCACGCTCTCACTAGCACGCTCACCAAACAAAAAGAAAAGAAAAAGCAAGAGATTATGAAAGAGAGAGAGAGAGAGAGAAGTATTTAGAAGAATGATGGCAGGAATAGAAGCAAACAAACAAATAAACAAACAAATGACTAAAGGAAAAGATGAATGAAAGAGGAACAAAGAATGAAAGAATGGGATGATTGACGGAATTAAAGAAGGGAAAAAAGAGGGGGGGGAGAAGGAAAGGACAAGGAAAAGAGGAAATAAAAGAAAAAATGTTGGAGGAATTAAAAAAAATAAGGAAAAGAAAGAAAGAAAGAAAGAAAGAAAGAAAGAAAGAAAGAAAGAAAGAAAGAAAGAAAGAAAGAAAGAAAGAACGAAAAAGGGAAAGTAGAAAAAGAAAAAAATCTGGAAAGTATGAGTTAAATATTTATTATTATTATTATTATTATTATTATTATTATTATTATTATTATTATATAATTCTTCATAACCAAATCCAACACCAGCGTGACCTTTTACGTTGCTCTCCATCTCTCCGTCTCCTTCACGTGTGCTCTGAATCTGTGCTTATTTTTCACGTGGCACAAGACGTGTGTTCACGTGTGAAAGGTCAAACCTGCACCTGCTTTCTAACTTTCTGTCTAACAGGATCTTTATTTACTCCGAAGGACACAAATGCATGTAAAAATCAACCGGCGGGATAAAACACGTCCCCCGCAGACGTGACCTTTCATAAAAAACAAGAGCCTTTTATTTCATTCTTTCGGTCCCGGCGACTGGAAATTCCTCCTCTGTTTATTTACGACGCAGTGACACGGCCGTGAATCGCAGCACAAAGTGAAACTCATATAGTTATCAAAAGCATAAAATTCCTTTCACTTTAGATGTCAGGGGAATGAAAGAGGTAGTCATAAAGGAGACGTGAGGCGTAAATCAGCCGGGGGTCGAGCGGGACAGAGAGGAACAGAGGAGGAGCCGAGCCACGCTGCAGGTTTGATTAAATATTGGAAATTAGGAATTTCTTTAAGAAAAAAAAAGAAGAAAAAAGCAGGAAGTGACGGTGATGTAGAGGCGTGTCACAGGAGGTCTAGAGGTAGATTGTTCATTTATTTATTTACTTTTTTAAATCCTTCATAAATCTTTCACACTTTATGTGACGGATTTGTGTGTGTGTGTGTGTGTGTGTGTGTGTGTGTGTGTAAGTAACAGTAGTTCGACCTAGACTGTTTCCCAGAATGCACCATTCTTCCTTAATGCGGGTTAGATCTCTCTCTCTCTCTCTCTCTCTCTATATATATATATATATATATATATATATATATATATATATATATATATATATATATATATGGCCTAATGGTTAGAGAGTCTGATTCGTAACCCAAAGGTTGTGGGTTCGAGTCTCGGGCCGGCCACGACTGAGGAGCCCTTGAGCAAGGCACCAAACCCCCCCAACTTCTCCCCGGGCGCCGCAGCATAAATGGCTGCCCACTGCTCCGGGTGTGTGTTCACGGTGTGTGTGTGTGTTCACTGCTGTGTGTGTGTGCACTTTGGATGGGTTAAATGCAAAGAACAAATTCTGAGTATGGGTCACCGTACTGAGCCGTATGTCACGTCACGTCATATATGTATATATAAAATGTAGAAATAGAAGAGTGAAAGTGTGACAGTAGATATAAGCAGTTATTCCTCTTTTTTCTCTTTTTTGATGTGAAAAACACAAACAGTGAAACTTTTCACATTACCAAGAAACTTTAAATAGAGGAGTCTTAGAAATGGGCGTTTTTACAAGAGACTGACACTGGAGACTCCTTCCAAAACTTGTTAAATAAACGTCTCCTGACATACAGCGCTCAGCGTCAATGACTACACCCCCTTCAAAAAGTACAATTTTACACAATATCTCAATGAACAAGAAACTATTTCCAAAATGACAAGACTAAGTTTAATATAACAGTTTAACGTATAACAGGAAAGTAAAGTTAATATAACTTAGATTACAGTATATAAAGTTTCGGTTTTACTCAAATCGCTCACCCCACAATAAAAACTACTAAAAAACAGCTAGTACTTTGATTTGCCTTCATGATTTTTAAGGACAGCACCAAGTCTTCTAGGTATGGACTGAATAAGATGGTGACATTTTGCAACATCTATCTTTTCCAATGTTCAGAATTCCCCAGTGGAGAGAGAGAGAGAGAGAGAGAGAGAGAGAGAGAGAGAGAGAGAGAGAGAGAGAGAGAGATACAGATAGAGATACAGATAGATAGATAGATAGATAGATAGATAGATAGATAGATAGATAGATAGATAGATAGATAGATAGATAGATAGATGGATAGATAGAGAGATAGAGAGAGATACAGATAGAGAGAGATAGATAGATAGATAGATAGATAGAGAGAGAGAGAGAGAGAGAGAGAGAGAGAGAGAGAGAGAGAGAGAGAGAGAGAGAGAGAAATAAAGCCAGACGAAGATTTTTTTGTCATATTCTTTTACCATAATTATTTTGTACATTTCCAGTTTATGTCTAACCCACATTAAAGAGAAATGGTGTAGTCTGGGAAACAGTCTAGGTCGAATTACTGTTACTACACACACACACACACACACACACACACACACACACACACACACACACACACACACACACACACACACACACACACACACAAATCCGTCACGAAAAATTGGAAAGATTTATGAAAGATTTAAACAAGTAAATAAATAAATGAACAATCTACCCCTAGACCTCCAGCGACACGCCTCTACATCACCGTCACTTCCTGCTTTTTTTCTGATATTGTGTAAAATGTTACTTTTCAAACGTGGTGTACTGATTAACGCTGAGCACTGTAAGTGATGCTGTATGAGAACAAGCACACTGATCTAATCTTCTCTTAAAGCTGCTGCTGTCTAATCCAGACTTCCTGTCCGATCAGAATCGGACTTCTTCCTGCTTGTCACCTTTACTGCATCCTACTGTGCCATCATGATCTCATACAGCTCTTCTCCCAGCATGCTTTGCTAAATGAACACGGATCTCCTAAGCGGCCTCCTCGTTCCCGACTCAAACCTCAAGCCGCCGATTTCACGCTTACACGCAGCTCAGCCAGGGCCTTCAGATGCAGCTGAGGTTCGCGACCTCTCACCTCATCCATCATGACGTGATTGACGTGGGAAGCCGGCCAGTGACATGCCAGCGCATTGGGGCAGGGCCAGAACCGGGGCAGCAGATGGAATCTATTGGTTCATATCTATATGCTGATAAGACTGTTTAGTGAAATGATTTATGGAACTAATTTAGGCTAAAGATATCCTGAGTATTAACATGTATTATACGTCAGTGCGCTCCAAGAGAGCATCAGAGATCATTAAACTTACTGTCTTGTTAGTTGTTTCTTTTATTCTTTCTTTCTTTTTATTTCCACTATTAAACCTTGGTGTAAATCTATCATATTATTCAGTCTCTGTCATCACCGTTAAACCGAGCAAGTCGTCAATGTAAGGAATAAGAATTTGTTAATCACAGACCCAGTTGAGCCCAAACCACCAGCCCTCTGTTTTGTTTTTTTACAGCGTCTCTCTGGGCCACTTATTCCTCACTTCATTGAAGAAGTGCTAAACATGCGAGCCAAATCCATTAATCTTTACAGTCCGCTACTGGAACTGGCAAAGTTTTGGGAGTTTGTTAGTGAGTTCATTTGCTGAGCTCTGGTTGTCCTGGACGTGTACCCAGATATAGAATGGAAGAAATGAAAGAAAATGTGGATCTGAGAGAAAATTTTTAGAAAGACATGAAAGAAAAGGTAGATGATTGTTGGTACATGGACTATAATCCAATTTGGACCCATCATACAAACTAATTAACAAGTAATTAACAAATCCATCAGCAGGAACCTGGACACTATTGATGCACGGAAGGTGTGATACATATCATACATATCTCATCACGGTGTGTCTGCTTAAGACTTCTTAGAAAAAAAAATGCTTTGTTCCATCCTGCGTGACTGTCTTCAGATGTTTGACCTAGCTATCTCTGTCTAGACACAGCTTATGCATATTTTTATGCTGCTATACGTCTTTCCTTCTTGTGAAAGTTCAGCGTTTAAGGAAGTTCAGCAGGCTCCGTTTCCGTCTCTGTGTGGCAACACGATGCCTGATATAGTCCTGATGATTAAAAATGCTCACTGGCACTTTCTTTTTTTCAAAATAAAGCAGAAGGTTTCCTACTTGTATTCACTCTCATGACTACAAACATACCTTCCATATCAAACATTTTGTTATCTATCATTTTTACCTGTTTTACCAGTCCATTAGCAAAATCTCCTCGCTCTTATGGGACATTTTCAATCAGTATATATGAATAATTTAAATAGACCATCTTTAATTAAAAAAATACATTAATTACAAGTTACACATGCAGGGAAAGTTACTTGTATTCAGATTTCTGCAGGGTTCTGCAGCTGCTTAAATCATTCATTCATTCATTCATTTTCTACCGCTTATCCGAACTTCTCGGGTCACGGGGAGCCTGTGCATATCTCAGGCGTCATCGGGCATCAAGGCAGGATACACCCTGGTCGGAGTGCCAACCCATCGCAGGGCACACACACACTCATTCACTCACACACTACGGACAATTTTCCAGAGATGCCAATCAACCTACCATGCATGTCTTTGGACCGGGGGAGGAAACCGGAGTACCCGGAGGAAACCCCCGAGGCACGGGGAGAACATGCAAACTCCACACACACAAGGTGGAGGCGGGAATCGAACCCCCAACCCTGGAGGTGTGAGGCGAACGTGCTAACCACTAAGCCCCCCCGCTTAAATCACTGAAAGATAATTTACTGAAAATGTACCAGAGTCGATATAAATCTGCATTTGAACTGGAAATTTCAATAAACCAGAATAAGCATTGATCTTTGTGTTGTTACATGAGCTTTGATGAATAAACAGGCTGAAAAACCAGCCCTTAATCCATAAACATGGTGTTAGCAGGAGATGATGCTGAAGATCTTAGTAGACTTAATAAAAACCCGGTCCCAGATAATCAGGATAATCAGAAAATAACAAGACTGAGATGACAATAAGCCCATTATAATACTTTCTAATTGAAATAAAAACTGTTTTGATATTGGAGACAACATAGCCTATATTTTAGGAAGGCTTCACGGCTTGTTGATAAAGCAACCTGTCATGTTCTTTAAAAGACATTTTACAGATTGTCAAATAAACAAATTGGTAATTAAGCTAGATAAAGAATGGTAAAAAGGACGCTTCAGGCTCATCATCGTGCCCTCATGCCTGATTCTTGTTTGCCTCCTGTGTGTGAAATGACAGGACGTGCCAACAAATTGCACCAGTGGTGGCGGAGTGTCTGAGGACAACGGTGTGCCATATGCCGGCACGAGGAAATGAATGGGCCTCATTTGTGTTGGCCTGCCTGGGACTGGCCGTGGCACACACACTCCGACACAGACAGACGAGCCCTCGCTCTGCCATTTGCAACACATGTACACCACACAACACACACTAAACGGTCACTGCCGACAACTTGGTGCATGCAAGC
Organism: Tachysurus fulvidraco; assembly: GCF_022655615.1. Classification (NCBI taxonomy): domain Eukaryota; kingdom Metazoa; phylum Chordata; class Actinopteri; order Siluriformes; family Bagridae; genus Tachysurus; species Tachysurus fulvidraco. The sequence continues at coordinate 14,848,090 of NC_062539.1, forward strand.
TAACATGCTCAGGGTTGAGGTACAAAATGTCAAATCGGTATGTAGTAGAATAACCTCACAAGAACATCACATCACACTATACTTGCCTAATATTTAGGCAAGGGTGCAAAATAGTGGATATTAAAGGTAACAATGTACAATGTATTTCTAACAATTTAGCATCAGTTCTTCTTTGGCTAGTCACTATACTGTAGATGGATGGATCTTTCTTGTGGCCCTTGAAGAGGTTAAGGTACAATTACTTACTACTCCCAAATTACTCGATTCACAAATGAACACAAAGGTGCAGTTCTACTAGTTGTCTTTTCACTATTAACTAACTAGCAGACATCACATGAGACCAACTAGTCACACTTGAATGAAAACAAAAGATAGCAAAAACATGAGATTAGCATCACAGAAATCCTTGTTCTTCTACCATTGAGCTAAGAAGCCAAGGGTCCAGGGCACAGGTTAATCACTGTGATGGATACAATACCTTGCTAACAAAAAAGGGATCTTAGCATCACAGACTTCTTTTTCTCCCAAATTACACGATTAGCAGATTAACCAAATGTGCAAAAAGCAGACTAGTTGCCCTTGAAGAAACTTGGTCATGTTTGTGCCGGTTGTGTTGGTGGATTTACGGCTTTGTGTGTGTAGTGTGTGTTGTGTGTGCGATGATAGCAGATGATTAAGGAGCAGGCGCTCTGTTGACATGAGATACTAATGAGGATGAAATGAGAAGGTCAGGGCTGGTCTCGGGATGTGCCGCCCCCCTCTTCAGGACAGCCAGCTAATCCCCTACTTAATCGCCCCTGCTGCAGCACATACACACACACACTCATACAAACGCACACACCACTCATCAGCACCCTGCATCCTCATAATTGCAGTAATTAGCAACACAACAAGTTCGTCTCAACCGGCCGGCTGTTATGATTACTGCCACTCTGTTTCACTCTCACAGGACTTTGCCACCTTTGACCACATTAGTGTGTCAACACACAGGCATACATCAGGTTTCTGTCATGGCATGTTAAAAAAATAGGAACACAAGGATGGGTGTGGACTGCATCCAGCAAAGTGTAACAAAATGCCCGGGTATCTGCAGAGTGATGACAGGATTGGAAGGAGGGTTTGGGTCTCAGTTCAGTTCAGTGGCCTGGTGACCCCATGACCCCAGGGAAGCACTTTAGCCAAAGTGTATCATTTTTCACCTGGGAAAAAAAGTATGTCATTTGCTTGTGTGACAGAACTCCGTTTAGGCACCATAAGGAGGAATGCTCGTCCTCTTTCATCGAAGCCCGATCTCTATCATCGCGCTGCATCATTTTTCATAACCAACGGACAATAAAGATCTGAGGGTCAGTGATGGAGAAGTGTGCCTCGGTCAGTGCAGTGTAAATAATGTGTACAAGGGTTGGATTTTCAGTGGACCACCAGTGCAGATCAAAGAGGATATGAGTGTGAATATGAGCAAGACAAAGTAATAAAGAGAGAGGAAGAGGGAGAGTGTGTATCAGAAAAATGAGCCTGCCAGTGCCTAATTGAGCATACCGTTTCCTAATGTGTCAGGCAGTGGCCCCGCAGATGAGGGATGGCACTTTTTAGCATGCTATTGTCCCTTTGTTTCCTCCCGCAGGCTAATGAGGAAGGCAGATCGCTGGAGACCCGGTGCATACTGTCCCCATTCACAAAATATTGCAGTACATGGATGTCATTAGACCTTTGAGAGACCAGGAAACTGCCACTCACTTCATCACATCTTCATGATTAGAAGCTTGAACAAAATCATTATTCAGGGTTGGTACACACAGATCCTTAAGTCTGGTTTGTTACCTTTTGCAAGAGTGTAACTTTTGCACCTTTCTTCACCCGGTAAAGTGAATTGTAGTGTACTTTTCCAACTTGCTTACATAATTAGACCTCATGGACTACAATTGTACCTTTGAGAATACATCTACACTGTTTGTACCACAGAGAGAACAAAAATGTATCTGTGCAGAAACTTTTTCCTGACCATTTAGCAGAATTGCTAGCTAGTGCATTAACCATCAACCCAAATTGTCAGGCTAGGCTTAATCTTCTTATAGTTTTGATTTTAAAGATTCACTATTAATCTATAATCAGTGTCCTATCAAAATATGGTGCTGAAGACAAATTTTGGCATCTTAACCAACGCTAATCCCAGCGGATTTGAAAAACATGAATCATATTATGCCAGGCTGATCACGATCACCAAGCTTTGGTTACAAGATCAAAGGGATTTTTTGGTATTAGTTACCACAATTTAAGATCTTGAGGTCAGGCCTAACTGCCTACACTTTATGGGGCAATTAAGGGACAGTGGGGGTTATTGGTGGAAAGTTGTTTTGTTATATTGGCAAACCTAGGATCGGGTCACTCTGGGGGAGGTATGCCCACTCTGCCTGCCCACGTCCCGACCCTGCCTGTTAACTCCCGGGCTTTTTCAAGGTGCTCCACAGCCATATGCTTGCTCACTGGGGAAGCGGGCATGAAGGGCGAGTTTCTGTGCCCTTCATCCAGGTGAGGCACAGGGATGTGCAGATGGGTTGGTGCCAGTCGAGTGGGGACAAGGAGAGAGCACACTAATGCCCATGCCATGCCAATTCATGGCACAGACTGCCTCTCCAGTGCAGATATCCTTTGGCTATTTATAATATCAACATCATCTCTCAGAAGCATTAGTTTGGTAAAGACTCCTAAAGAAATCTCCATATTGACGCACATTCTCTGTAGCCTGGTTTTTGTTTGGAAACACTACTCTTGCACATAGACAAGGGTAAGAAGCATTAAAAGGAATGGGCCAGCTGGGTGGCTTCCATCACTGACCCTAGAAAAGTCACCCAGCTTTCATTATACATCTGGATGTCAGAAGACAAACCTAGTTCAAGATCTTGCTAATTTTACAAAGTCTAACATCAAATTTCAACAATAAACCTGAGAAAGAATATGTCTATTATTTTATTCCATGCTGCAAATATCACACAGATCGGTTTGAAGTAAAAATTCTCAATTAAACACTGGGTGCTTGTGCATGGTTGGCTCTACAACAGTCTTTTCATCACGTCTGGTCAACACTATGTCACGACTTATCACCTTAAATCTAGGATCTAGCATAACCTCTTTTTTCTCTTAACCTCTATTGCCACCTTCTTGACATTTCTTAACAGGTCATATCCTGGTCGAGGACCACAGAAACGTACTCTTTTAGGAACAAAGGTTCCAATTACTACCGTAAAGGATTTTTTTTAGTTTATCCCTCTCTAGGAACATTTAAAGGTCCTGAAACAGATCATTTCCATTTCAGAAATGTTTCCAAAAAGTGCTTCATTAAAAAGATAAAAGTATTAGACATTCAAGGAAGACTGTATGGCACCATACACTGTTTCAATGCTCAGACTTCACAATCATTTAGCACTGACTGGCATCAAAGTCTAGACATGTCTGCTTGAATATTGGAGAATTAGCTAGACTGTGTGTCTTCTGGATTAAAGATTCTTGCCTAGAGTTACTCCTTGAGGAGTCCCTAGACTGTTAGTTGGTCCACAGTGCGAGTGTTTATGTGTGTAGGTGGGCATGTGCGCATGAGGTTGTAAGAAACTGGCTTCCGCTGAGTCCGTAGCTTCTGCATGGCTTCCATTTTGACATTTACGAATTTATGTTTCATTTCTCTGTTTCACACGGGACCGTGGCTGCCCACGCCGGATTTAATGTGTACACGGGAATGTTGCATAGCTGGAGGTAAAGGTTATCACAGCTTGCACTAACCTGTTGTACCTGCTGTAGCAATGCTGCAAACCACAGGAAGTTTCAGATCAATATATTCTGCTAAGATGTTTACCCAGAGCCCTTTATATAATGTGCAAAAGCCCTGATAGACCATCAGGAAGTAGAAATAAACCAATGATTCACTGTGGTTGGATTCTGTTTTGGGAACTTACCCTGGAAGATGCCAGTGTCATTTGGGTTGTTATTTATTTGATTTGTACAATAAGTTTGGTTTAGAGTGGACTGGGTTTAAAGACCTTAATGTAATGTTGTACTAGTCAGTAAAAAAAAAAAAAAAGAGGTCACAAAATGTTGGTCTTTAAATAGATTGTAATTGTTCATACGTTCAACCTTGAAGTAAGGTTAAGCAATTATTGTGATATGCAAATCCAAATTTTACTGCCTAAGCCATGTATATCTTCTAAAGGCTCTTTGTACCAACAGGAACTATCTCCTTTATGTAATCAACAAAGAAATGTGAAGATTAATATAAACAGTCCAACCAAAACCTACAGCCTCCTTGACTCTTAACGGAGTTTAAAATGTTTGAGCTCATCTGAAATGGTGTGTTCCTCAGAAACTGTATCCACAACAATACTTTTATGAGATCTCATTAAATGCAACTCAGGCTTTAATCCAAATTACATGTCGGACATATTAACATTTATGATTTGTTTCATTGGTGTTTATCATGCGATGTTATCTTCCGCTAGAGAGCAGAATATTTTTTCGGAACCGTAAGTGTACATACTGTATATGTGTGTGTCTCTGCGTATCTGTGTGCTGTGAGTGTCCTTGCTGTTAAGCGGACACTCGTAGAGAAACAAGAGTGAAGAATTCGTCCTTACAACATTGCAGTGAGTGACAGCTCTCTCTTTCAACATCTCCCCCGCCCCCATCGGCCTTATTTTCTGAGAGAGATTAAATATTTCTGCTTGAGAACACCCTTTAAATTCTGAAATGACTGCTGTCACTGACACACAGACCCACATCACACTCTCTGTCTCTCTCTCTCTCGCTCTCTGTCTGTCTCTCTCATACACACACATACACTCCCCCTCTCATAGCTTGGATGGATGGCTGGGAGGGTAAAATATAATCTTTGAAAGGAAAGGGGCCCTGTGGTTTTTTTTCCTTTGGGACCTCTGGGGAAAGGGTGTTTGTGTGTGTGTGTGTGTGTGTGTGTGTGTGTGTGTGTGTGTGTGTGTGTGTGTGTGTGTGTGTGTGTGTGCTTGTAAGCGTATGGGGGAACGGTGCGGCCACTTCACACTGTAACCCGACCCAATGGGGGTCCAATCTGTCAAATAATTAGCCATTTGTGCGTGACAAAGGTTTTATTTGCAGGAATTTCATACAGCTGCCTTTGAATAATATGGCTGTGTATTGTGCAGGGTCATGGGAACATCATCTCTTACTGGTGGGCCATAAAAGATGTCCAAATGATAATGAGAAAAGGGGCTGGTAATTTAATGCCTAAAGCATTTTTTTCTCCACTGTCTCTTTTTGTACACACACACTGACACACACACAGTAGGTCATGTTTGTGTGTCAATGGAAATATCGGTACAGTGTAAAAGATAGCTGGCGTTTCTGAGCTGCAATTTGTTTTCTTTTTCACAATTTTTTTTCCATTAACCGTTCGTAAGCTTTTCAAAACTCAAAACTGATCTAACTGAACAATAGCAACGTGTGCAATAAGACGTGTTTTATTAAATACCACAGCAATTGAATTTACAAATTGTATTTTATTTGACGCATCATACTGTACTTCTCTCACTCTCTAAGTATAATAGGTAGAAGGACACAGCTTGTCATGTAACCAAGACATCGCAAACAAAGCGATGACATTAAAAAGTCATTTCTTACATGCTAGATAATCATTTCCTTAGAGAAAAATGAAGAAAAAGATAGGTATATATATATTTTAAGATCTGTTTTTCCAGTGCATCTGCCATTCAAGCCCCTGTATATGCTGTTACTATAGTTTATCTTATAGCTAACTATATATCTTATAGCTAACTAATTTAACGAACAACCAATCAGACTGGAGAAAAGAACAGCACTTAATAAACAATGATATTTAGGAAATGATTGTGATCTTAAAATAAATTGCTGTTGAAGACACACAGCTGAGTGACATCAATGTAAAAAGGAAGAAATACTGTACCAAAAAAACGCAGCGATTGTTACCTGTCAGTTGTAACAAGGTTTCGGTCAAACTTCGCAGCTGCTCCAAACCAAGCTGGTTCCACCGGGATCGACCGGCATACCCTTTGACCCCTGTGAAGGAGCAGAATCAGGACGTAGGGCGCTAAGAAGGATTGATCGGTTTGCTGTCTATGAATGACTGTTTATACCGTGCCATAGCTTAAGATTGACCTTTAGTGACCTCTGTTTGGACAATTCAGGAGAGAGCCTTGACCCATATCCCCCTCACAGGGTGCTAATTAGCGATCATGCTAGTCTTGTAGAACCAAAGCTGTAGATTTGATCTAAGCGTATAAAAAAAAAAGTACAAAGTTCCGGTTCGTATTATTTCATTAGCCATACTGTATCATATCCCCGGTTCATTAGCGGTACACTCCAATTCAATTCACTCTTAGGATTAGCCTGGATTAGTTTTAAATCGATTCCGTTACGACAATTATTAAATCACTGCAGAGTAAAAAAGCGCTTGTGTTTAAATGTGACTATTAAAATTTTGCAAATTGGGATCTGGCTCTAATTATCGGGCGTACGAGCGTACAATATTCCTGGTCATTACTCTGCACTGCCCTGATTTTTTTTTTACCCCTTTTCTAGCTTAATAAGAAAGTGCGCTGGAGCATAACAACATGCTATAACTCTAATTTCTGCCTTTGCCTTTCAGCTATTTATAGGCAAACAAAAGCATAGAGCCGTCGACTATCATCGTCCTCATTACAGCGGCGCTACATTAAATCACCAATTCACAAATGTGGAAAATATAATGCTGTTGCAAAAAACTTTCAAATTCTATCTGATGTCAGATAAAGTCGAACGAAAGGTAGAAAGTATAAAGAAAAACGTATAACAAATGTTAGAAAGTCATAGAGCAAACAAATCAAATTAAAGCTAATATTTAAACCTGCATGGTAAATGGTTAAAAAGACAGTTTTACACATGTACATCTCAGGATATGCAACTACATAAACACTGAACACTGAACAATGCTGAAATAGACATATATCCTGAACTATAATTTAATTGTAACTAAAAAAACAAACAAACAAAAAAGCCGTTTTATGCTAGCGATGGAGAAGTGTGTAGGAATGTAAAGCTAATGCAATTTTTTGCTAGCTTGTCTGGTTCATCTCATATCCTCTCATTTAATGGAAAAAATTGTTTTGTAAGTGAAGTTTGAAATTCTGAAATCACATCAATGTTTAAAAGAAATTATAAGAATGAGTTATGAGTTATAGCTCTGTATGTTAGCTAGCCTGATAAGCTGTATATTGTATAAAAATCTATAATTTTCTTCTTCTTCTTCTTCTTCTTCTTCTTCTTCTTCTTCTTCTTCTTCTTATTATTATTATTATTATTATTATTATTATTATTATTATTATTATGTCATTTTTTCATATTTCAGGAAAATTTCCAAATTTTTTTTTTGATCTCTCCATTAATTAAAGTTCATTTTTATTATTAAACTTGATGAGTATGTTCAAATTCAAGCAAACTATGGAATGTAAAATCTTTATTTATAGTTATCCTTATATCTTCATATTTAAGTATTTCTTTTTTTTTTTCACATTAGAATTGTTGGGAAATTTCTTCTTTTATTCATGAAAATGTAAAAACATCAACTTAAGCTGCATAAATTTGAAAAAAATATACTGTAATAAGTGCAGTAATAAAATCTTATGAATTGGAGTGACTTGTTGTCGGAGTGAATGGGTGAGCACGACTAAAAACACACACACACACACACACACACACACACACACACACACACACACACACACACACACACACACACACACACACACACACACTCCTAGGATTATAGTCTCCTGGATTAAAGTACATCTGACAGTATTTCATGTTGGATTTGGGGATAATGGAGGATTTTCTCTTCAAGAGCTGAAGCTTATCATCACACAGAGAGACGGTCCCGACAAGACAATGATACTCTCTCTCTCTCTCTCTCTCTCTCTCTCTCTCTCTCTCTCTCTGTCGCTCTGTGTGTGTGTGTGTGTGTGTGTGTGTGTGTGTGTGTGTGTGTGTGTGTGTGTGTGTGTGTGTTGACTTAGCTCTGAGTTCTCACTCGAAACAGTGCAGGCCGAGTTTTGAAGGAGTTAAATAAAGCTGACCCTCTTGCAGAGTTATTCTTCGCCATGACTCTAGGGGACGCCGAACTGAGGTGTGTTTTAATTACCCGACTCAGTGACTTTAGGAGCACAATCACACTGAGGAATAAAAAATAACACCCCGACCCTTAAAATATACCAGAGACTATTTTTGTTTGAAAAAAAAAACCCCAAAACAATTGTGTTGAACTGATGAACTTGTTGTCTGTGGAGACAAAATAAACTTGTCTTACTACTGTATTTGTTTTGACTGGATTTTCAACTGAAATGTCATGACATCATGACCGAGAAATAGTGTACTGTAGTTTAGATTTGTAGCTTATGAGCAAGGCTCTTAAGCCTCAATCGCTCAGCTGTATAATGTGAGACAAAATGCAAGACACTCCGGATAAAGGTGTCTGCCAAGTGCCTTAAATGTAATGCAGTTAGCATGCTTGCTAATATGTTAGCAGGATGCTAGTACGAATCCTATCTAAATCAAAAATAAGGAGTGAGTTAAAATTTGTGTAAAGAAAAATATATAAAATTTACTTTGTTATATTTTATACTGTATATAAAATCTCAAACAATAACTACAATAACTAAAAAAGAGCAAAAAATAACTACAATTTAAATAATTGAATAATTTAATAAAATTAACATTGAATAGAAACATACATTACTATATAATGATATTTTGAGAAAACCAATCAT
>NC_062539.1:14864384-14904384 GCF_022655615.1 Tachysurus fulvidraco
TGCTAGATGAATATTCAGTGTTTTTACACTTGATAGAACTCCAGGGTGAAGAGATAGATGATGAGGAGGAGATGGTTTATAAAAAACATAGAAAACAAGAATTAAAAAGAAAGATAAGAGAAAGTTTTCTTAGATCTTCTAATGGGATCACACACACACACACACACACACACACACACACACACACACACATACACACTCGTACAGTTATAGTGCAGAATTGTCTTCGTCTTTTGCACAGTTGGCATGGAGAAGGATAGAGAGAGAGAGAGAGAGAGAGAGAGAGAGAGAGAGAGAGAGAGAGAGAGAGAGAGAGAGAGAGTTTTATTACACACATTCCTCTTTGGTGGGCACATGGACACTTCAGCAGTTGCCATGGAGCTCACCACATTTCATAATTCCCACTCTTTGTCTTTTTTCATTCTGTGCTTTATTTCCTCTCTCTCCCTCTATCCCTCCCTCCCTCTCTCTTAGTATCTGTCGCTATGAGTGCAAGAGTCACTTTTCCTCTCCTTTTGTCTGAGAACGCGACAGAAAGTTTTCTCTCTGAGGTTCCCAACGGTGTAAATAAAACCAAGCTTCATACGCAGCACCTGCTAGATAACAGTTTGTTCCTTTCCTTCCTTTTCATTTCTCTGTCCTTTACATCCATTTTTCCTTTCCTTTCCTTTCCTTTCCTTTCTTTTCATTTCATTTCCTTTCCATCTATTTTTTATCCCTTCCCTTCCCTTTCCTTTCCCCTTTTCCTTTGCAACTCTTCTGTAAAAATGAACTGTTTTTGAAGTTTTGAACGACTGTCTCTGAATTTCGAGAGGGCCATTATTAAACCAAAACTCACACACACACACACACACACACACACACACACACACACACACACACACACACACTCACACACACAGTCAAGTGGCAAGTAAATGCTGCCAAGAGAGAGAGAGAGAGTAAGGCAGAAATAAAGAAAGAAAGAAAAGAGGAGTGTTGAGAGGGAGAGAAGAAAATGATTAGCATTCTGTGTATAAATAGTTCCAGGACGAGGGCTGTTAAGTTTGAAAATTAACATGTAAACAGTTGGAAAGTCCACCCGAGCCTTCACTCCTCTCCCTCTCTCCCTCCCTCCGTCTCTCCATCCTCACCGGCCCTTCTTTTTAAAACCTTGATAAATATACATAAAGCCCCAGCACAAAGGCTTCCTTGTGTGCTTAATGGGAGCGCGCTTAATGGAGACATATATTTCCAGGATTATATCAGCATTCAGTTGCAAATTCTGAGTTTTAATACTCTGCGCTCGCTCTATGAATGAGCGTATCGTTTGAATGCAGGGGGACACCTGGTGTGGCGGTGACCCCGTCTCCCTGCCAAGGCCGCTTTTTCCCACACTGCCTTTCAGCCCTACGATGCACACTTGTAACTTTATTCCCCTCCCCTTCACCTCTCTCTCCAACAAAAAAACTCTCTCTCAAAAAAAAAAATGGCGGAACGGAAGAAATCTTCTTATCGATCTGGGTTTGAATTCGGCCGGGTCGCGGCCGACGCTGGGTTCGGGTTTCCGAGAGGCGAGCGAGGCGACCGAGGCGAGCGGACTTAGTTTACTCTGTTCCTTTACTTCCATACTGTAAAAAAAAGAAGGGAAAGAATGAAAGGCAAAATGACGGGATAACAGGAGCCTCTGTATATTTTGGATGTGCTCAGGGGGCCCTTTGTGGATTTATTGTACATTAGTCATTGGCCTTGTGTGTGTGTGTGTGTGTGTGTGTGTGTGTGTGTGTGTGTGTGTGTGTGTGTGTGTGTGTGTGTGTGTGTGTGTGTGTGTTGCTGGGGGGGGGATTTCTGTGTTCATTAATAGTAATTCTTATTCTTGTCACATTCAGGGCAAACAGAATCTATGTGTACTTTTTTTATTTATACACAGGATGATGTTTTTTTATATAAAAGGGGGATTTTCTCTCTCTCTTAAGTGTCTGCTTTCACGAGCACGACTGATTGAAGCACACAAACAAAGCTTTGTTTCTGCTCTCTCACGGATGCATAGCTGCTTACACCCTCTCTCTCTCTCTCTCTCTCTCTCTCTCTCTCTCTCTCTCTCTCTCTCCCTCTCTCGCTCTCTCGCTCTCTCTCTCTTTCTGTTGGCTCCTTTTGTTTTTAGCTCACAGCTTAGGCCCGGGGCAGGAGATCGTTTGGGTGTCTGACATTCGAGGTGATATAATTCTTTCTACTGCTAATAAGACCATCATACAGAAAGTAAATAACGAATCAATTAATCAGATAGATTTTATTCCCCACACAAATGTTTCTATCTTCAAAGTAAGTGTTGATATCAGACCCATTTCTGCTCTCTGAGATGCCCCGTGCTTGTTCATCTTTAACCACCAAAAGGTCCTGACTCCTAATTTTAGATCAGACTCACATCCAGAAATTTTTTTTTAATACTGAATAGAAATGTCTCATATGTTCATTTCTATTCCGCTTACAGTCTGGAACATCAGTGCACCGGTAAGATCGGTTCATGTAAAGACATCATCGTGATTTGTTCCCAGGAGAAAACAGTACCAGTTTCTCCGTCAGCACCAGTTTCTCCGTCAAGAAAATAAAAACGAGAACATGGCATCGACTGATTACGAATATTCATAAAGAAACCAAGAGTCTCCTGACCATGTGAAAGCAGACACTTCCTCACAAATCTATTTCTTTCATACATAAATATAGAAGGCCTGCAATGCCAATGCACTGTAGACTAAGCTGCCAGTTTTTTTCCCATAAACATTCACACAAACCTTTATTTAGTCACTTTAATTTGTTTTTGTAAAAAAAAAAAAAAAAAGAAAAAAGAATTTGTAAATCTTATAAACTGTACTTGAGGTAAAAGTTGGGTATCGCACTCCGTTCGAATACATTTTTGGGGCGGAGCCTATTCGAATTCACCTGGTTTAAATTTTAGACAGAATTTGAAATTCTTTTATTTCCAACTAGTTAAATTGTGTTTTTCATAAAAATAAGAAATAAAACAAAGCTACACCAAATCTGGAGTTCATGTCATCACTGTTAAAAAAAAAAAAATAAAAAAATAAATAAATAAATAAATAAAAAAATATAAATATATATATAAATATATATATATATATATATATATATATATATATATATATATATATATATATATATCCTTATTGTTGTAATAATATTACCTCCCAAAATATTTGAATCCTCTTACACACGCATTTTTTAAACAAATTTAATAATGGAAGGTTTTCTTTCTAATCCAGTTGTAGTTACATGAGTTAGTTAGGGCCTGTTATCATTTGATATAGCAGGTAAAAACAGTGGTTTGCTTAATAAATAAACAAACAAATACACAAATACACAAATAAATAAATAAATAAATAAATAAATAAATAAATAAATAAACAAACAAATAAATAAAAAACACTTGTAAATAAAAAAAAGGCACAGATATAATACATTTTTCCTATTATATTCCTATAGTCATTATAATCCTATTTCCTATATATTCCTGTTATAATGAGGTTTTCCTGAAGACTTTCCCACGGTGGAAAATCTGCAAATAAAAAAATGTGCTGACACTGGAGACTCTTTCTAAAAAAGTTAACTAAACAATTGGTGCTTCGAGATATCGATGATTCAGCATTTTTCGTCCTATTAAATGCCCCCACCCCACCCCTGAATATGAATAATCTGTTGCTATATAAACAGTACAGTATAAATCTAAGCGGATTACTCTATACCAGTGATTCCCGACTTTCAGACTAATGAGTTTCAGAGCCGCTTTATCAGAAACAGAAACTGTCTCCTGACCAATCAGAATTGAGACTTCATCAGCGCTGAGGTTTACGCTGTTTAGAGCCAGCCTGTGTCCTTAGCTATGTTAGTCGTGTCAGCTGACGCATGAAAAGAGAATTGGCGTCTTACTGTGATGTCTTTTTATTAATTCGATAAGATCCATCAACATTGAATAAGATGTGGTTTATTAAAATATTCAGTGTCATCGGGTTAACACCAAACAGCGCTTGATGGACAAGTAAGGTGTGTGTGTGTGTGTGTGTGTGTGTGTGTGTGTGTGTGTGTGTGTGTGTGTGTGTGTGCATGATGTGAGACTCTTAAAAGTGTGTAGACAGCAAAGTGACAGCTTGATCACACACAATGGCATGCAAATTTAGTTTAATGATCACCCTACTGACATGTCGCCCTGACACTGAGGGCTCACTAGCATTGTATGTGTGTGTATGTGTGTGTATGATATGCAACCACCCCCTCCCATCTTTACTCTCTCAAGGTGACAAAGCTGAGGCCAAAGCGGATTATTAGCCTCCCTCCGGTCAGCCACTCATATATAAGCAGAGCAGCCTGAGGCACACTGTTAGCATGCGGCGAAGCCGATTGTCGGGTCAGTTATCGTCATACAGTCGTGTCAGAGCTGCGTGTCACATCTACAGGTCACATCTACAGGGAGAACCGGACAAATCCACGTTTAATATACAACACACCATGGAGAGCGGATCATATCGAGCGAGTCAGAGCCGGAGAGAGTGCGCATCCTGTGGGAGCATGAAAACAAATTCATTTTTAATGCTCGATTTAGAGATGCTCAGCTTTTTTTTTTTTTTTTTTTTTAACAGGAATCCATTTGGAATTAGAAATGTATTTGAAATGAACAATATTAAAGTTTGGTGAAACATAGCAAAAAACAAAAGGAGGTTTTAACCAGTAAGTTGACTGTGTAGACTGTGTTAGTTATTTGGTGGTTAATTAGCATTTGAGTTCTAGAATGTTCCATAAGTGCTTTTTCTTTGTCGGAGTCGCAGCGTAGGAGAAATCGGTCCCTGGAGGCTGTTGTCAAGTGAAAGGAAACCAGAGAACCCAGAGGAAACCCACAGGGAAAAGAAGAACGCTACCTGGTGCACCACCATACCACTTAAATCAACTTAGATGTACTGGAGTGGTTTACACACACACCCACACTCACACCCACACCCACACACACACACACACACACACACACACACACCGGTTTATGACCACTGATTATTACCATTTAACATTCTCTACAATCAAATGTGAAGAATATATATATATATATATCTTGTGTAAACATTGCATGAAAATAAATTAATCATTTGGGTGAAGGAAATGATCTTGAAATAATTCCCTAATCATTTGGGTAGATTTTAATGACACATACAAGATCATATTAAAACGAGAAACATGGAATCTGATTTTTTTTTTAAAAACCTGAAAAAAAAAGGACTATTTTAATGAATCCTGAAGACATTATGTGAAAATCAGATGAAAATAAATGAATCGCATGAAAATATTCATGTTTTTTTTCTAAATCATGTGAAAAAAATCTAATCATATGACGACAATAGATGGATTATAAAAAATTTGTGAAAAACGTGTGTAACATAAACGTGCGTCATGCCTGTGGTTGATTGACACGTGAACTTAGTGCTGATGCTTCTCACACGTAGCGGAAGGGAATCCACGGGAGGGGCTGGATGAAGGGCCGAGTACGAAGTGAGGAGCTCTTCAAATTCTTCTCTCTCAAGTCTGGTGATCAGAGGAGTGGGGCATTACGAAAGAAAAAAAAGCAGATGCTGGTTCTCCTTCGACACGCGGAGCTAGGTTTTAATTTAGCGATGCTACTCGGCCCGCGCCTGCGCCCCTTCTCCATGCACGTGGCCACAATTAGCAGCCAGGCCCTCCATCAGGGGAAGAAGGGTGGAAGAAATCCTCTCCTAAGCCTCTCTAAATCAGAGGAGGACGCCTCCTCAGCACGCATGGCTACCCCAGCTATCCTAGCTAACGGATACGAGACCGTGCATTTGATCCCATATTGAAGGAGTTGGCAGGACGACGGTGCATTGGACATGAGAGTTCATGCGCTTTTGCTACATCATAGAGCGGAGGAAAAAATGGAAATATGGGATGAACGTCTTTCTGTCTCTCTGTCACGCTTCGCACTGGGGGAGCAAAGCCCCGGATCAGTCCGGAAGCCATGTCCAGAGGCTAATCGAATCCACATATTAGCCTGCGTGGAGCTAGCGGAAAACCAGCGCAGAGAAAGTTTGCGGTTTGACACTTTTGTGAATTCGGTGTAAGACACGTCTGTCTGGAAATGTGGAAATCTGGGAAATGAATTAAAACACAAACACAGTCACTTAATACTTTGGTGTTAGTTTTTTATTTCATTGCAAATGAAATAATTGAAATTTTTTTTTTTTTTAACTTTTAAGATTAGCCACTTGACCAGTTGTTCGGTACACACGTCGTTCTCTTCACAGACAGAAAAATAACACATTCCAAGAACCAGGAGGATAAAAAAGTAACTTTTATCTATTTAAGTTTTACATATGCTTCATGATTTCAATTAAAGTAATATTTACTGAACAGGGGCATGTTAGAAAGTCTTCAGTGTAGCAGAATGCTACTTTTGTTGCTAACATTATCATGAAATATTTCTGACATCAACTAGTTTTATGCAATGTGTTTAATAACCTGAAGTTTCCACTGAAGGTTCTAGACACAATACAGCCAAACGTTTTGTTTATTTTTGTTTTGTTAAGAGAAACAGATCCTGAAAAAGCCTCAGGTTTATAGCATGTCGGCTAGCTGGTTAGCTAGATCACGTCAAGTTGTACATCCCCGTTAAAGGTGCTGTGACAGGAAATGACAGCAAGTTAGCTTTAGCCTTACTCCTAGAATGTGTTACTCCTCCAACACTAAGATGCCATCAGTTGCAATTACAAGTCGTTACCATAGAAACCATTTACTCTAACGATCAGCTAAACCCTTACGGATCCAAGGAGTGTCTCATTCGATGATGTACACCAAGTGCAAGCGCAGCTGATTGAATATTATAAGTTACTCCATTGTATTTATTGTTACTATTAGTTTTGCTTGAAAGTCCAAACTTTTGGTGTAACTCGAAACAGCACTCTGGAATCCTGAAGACAATCTTCTAATCGTCAGAGGGTGTCGTGTAACAGTTTATTCTACTCCTGAACTACAGTCCCGAAAGCGTCTTCATCAGCCGGACGTACATATTTAATGCAGATTCTTTATTAGCATTTGAAGTGCATAATGCAAATGAGAAGCTCACACATGTTACGACAAGCTGCGATTCCACACCGCCAATTAAAGCTCTCCTGGCAGCGTTCGCGAACGCTTTCATTAGAGGAGATAATATTGCAGAGTGAAATGATAAGCAATCATTATGATGAATGTGCGGACATTACGGGGCCACGTTAATGAGGTGTAAATGATCTCATTATTTTGTTTGAAAGAGTGGAGATTAGATGAAAGTGGAGTGGACAGTGCTCGAGCGTGTTCAGACAACTCGCTGCTAATTAGGAGCCAATCTCCAGGAGCCAATGAGGCGCAACCCTTTGGTAAACAATTACGCCTTCGTAGCTCAGGGCGACGCAGACAGGAACAGACAGATGATGGCGCAGGGTTGCCTGGTGGAATCTATCTGCGGACGGGTTTCCTACAAGAATCGATGGCACCGAGAGATGGTTTCTACACGGCACAGCGATGATAAAAACGAACGTACGGATGTGTGGAGTGCAACGTTACTGTACTGTGAGGTGAAACTGCACCAGCTCTAAAAACAGGAGAAAGAACTTTCTCTGAATTTTAATCGCAGACCAAATGAAAAAAAAATAAATAAAAAAAAAGTCAACCTGGAAAAGTCAAAGGGCCACGACAAAATAAAATAAGATAAAAAATACAACAATTAATAATGTGAAATATAAAACATTAAATAGAATAAAAGAAAACAATATGAAATTATATTAAAAATTCAAGTAAACAAATAAAATATTTAAAAAATAAAATAAAATGTTGAAATTAAAACATATCGCATAATACATATTTGAGATTCCTACAATGTATAAATATAAAGAAAATACCTATAAATATAAAATACAATGTATAAATATAAAGAAAAGTACCTTCTACCTGTCTCCCTATGTTTCCTTCTTGTTTTTCTTTAATTGTTGTAAAATTTCACATCTCATTTTTTCCCACTTTTACATGCTCACATTATAATTTTTATTTAAATAAGTATATATTTATTATTTATTTATTTATTTATTTATTTATTTATTTATTTATTTATTTTTAATTTAAACCTTTTTTTTTTTCACTTGGAATAAATCAATCTGAGAAACTGAAGCACAAACTTCTCCCTCCATCAGGCTGGTACTAAACCCTGAGACTGGAGACTCCTTCTGACTCATTCGGACCAATCAGATATCAGAATTCACATAGAACCGAAACCACGCCCACTTAAATATTATCAAAAACACTGTTCTGCAGAGTTGTAGACATATCTGATATGTTCCGGATTACGATTGTGTAGACATCTGTTGGCGATATAAAAATATTCTTATTACATATATATACTGTAATTAGCGACGTTTGATTTGATCGTTGCTACATGTAGCGTTAGCGATAACCTGAGCAAGAACCTGAGTCTATCTCTGCTAAGAGACTATATTTCTAAAACAATACTATAAAAGAGAATTAAGGGAGAATTGTCTGTAATATTCCAAAGTTTGTATTTTTACTAAAAGACTAGAAAAAGTTCAAAATAGAATAGCTAAATGGATGGAAATATCCATGATTTGTTAGACAGTACAGTGATAGAAACAAAAAAACAAAGACATCCCACTTAAGAGTCCTGGCATGCGCACGTGGCTTTTGTTATCCATCGCTCATTGAAAGACGAAGAGGCCAAAGATAATGAGACAAGGGTTTCATTCATTTTCATTCTCGATCCTAAACAGCGCACACGCCTTTTGTTTCTACTCAAATGAAACGTTGGCGTCAAAAACGACTTGTCAGAACGATATTTTTGACCTGACAGCGGATTACATATGCGTGCTTGTTAACACAAACTCCGTAAGGCACTCTGACCTGCGGAATTGTGAACGCGCCGGTGCGGTGCGCAGGTGCGCGCTTTTCTCTTCCAGATTGTTTCCCTGTCTGTTGATGGTACAGAGATATTCACTCGACAGATGTGTAATTTGTAAAGCTGCTGTTTGATTGTCGTGAACTCTGGATTTCGGCATTGAGAGTATCCATAAAACTCGTGCGAGTTGATGCGACGTGTCTTTAGTGGCATTTTTGAGGAAGAACTACAATTAAAGGTGTCATACTGATGAAGGGTCGGGCCACGTTTCGAATGCGCTCGCACGCGCGCGCGCGCGCGCACACACACACACACACACACACACACACACACACACACACACACACACACACACACACACACACACACACACACACACACCGAGTTAGAGAGAAAATGAAAACGCTTAAGGATGACCAGCTTGTGTGTTTATACCCTCCCCCCACCAGACGCACCCCCCCACACACAGACATACACACAGAGTTAGAGAGAAAATGAAAACACTCAAGGATGACCAGCTTGTGTGTTTATACCCTCCCCCTACCAGACACACACACACACACACACACACACACACACACACACACACACACACACACACACACACACACACATATATATTAGAGTTGTACAGTTTAAAAGAAAGGATGACCAGCTCGTGTGTTCATATTCCCCCAACACACACACACACACACACACACACACACACACACACACACACACACACACACACACACACACACACACACACACAATTAAACATTCAGATAGGGGGGGGGGGTACCCTAAGGACGACTAGCTTGTGTGTTCATGCACACGCTCTCATTTCTTAAGCTTGCACACACACACACACACACACACACACACACACACACACACACACACACACACACACACACACACACACACACACACCTACACACAAACATACACACACAAGAACATACATACACATTAAAGATCTACATTTAGAAGGAAAGAATGACCATGTGTTCACACTCTCAATCTTTTCTTCACACACACACACACACACACACACACACACACACACACACACACACACACACACACACACACACACACACACACACACACACAATCTTAATTGATTTCCCTTTTTGTCAGACAGGTTCTCAGATTATAAGAATAAAAGCATTTCTCTAATCCGTCCGTCGCCACTGTTGTACTTTATCGATGATTGATAACGCTTAACTCAAAACCATATTTAAGCGTCAGGAGTGTCAATATTTTGACGGCGGCTGAAGGTGACCCTCGGCCTTCGCCGTGTTTGCAGTGCGCGCACGTGCTGGGCTCTGGAGGTAAATTTGTAAGGGGCCGCTTATGTGGCGAGGCTATTATGGATTTGCTATCTGGGCCTGAAGTGTTGGCTGCTGATTATGTGATTAAATCAATAATCATTTCTCTCCAGTTTCCTCAGCACCTCCGTTTCATCCCCCTTCTTCCTGTGTAGTTGAGCGGAACGGCCTGGTAAACACACTCACACATACACACACACACACACCAATCTCATCGACTCATACACACAAACACCCATCTAACATGCTTTCTAAAATCTGTAATATTTCACTATCATTGGTGTTTAATTCCTATGTAATCTGATCTATTAATCCCATTGTTTGTCCTTTGAAAATAAATAAATAAATTATATATATATATATATATATATATATATATATATATATATATATATATATATATATATATAAATCAAAATATATTATTATTATTATTGTGTGTTACATAAATTATAAACTATATAAAATCGAGTGTCTGATGGAGCACCGTGTCGGTTTAAATTTTTTTTTTTATAAATTTCTGCATGACACAAAGAACAACAAGTTTTACTGACACAGTTCTTGATAATATGCTAACTAGACTAGCTTCTTCTTGTGTGATCTGATCCTGAGGTAAACAAACACAAAAACCTTCACATCACACACTTTTTTGAAAACTCTGGAAACTCCACAGTGAGGTGCAAAACATTTAAACTTGCTTTACTATAAAATCATCCCTGTCATGATAAAGTGGGCGGAGCTAATGATTAACTCTGACCAACCACAAGGCTGTAGAATCTTAAGTTTAAGATAAATCTAACAAACAAAAGGAAACTAGCGAGTGAAAGCTAACAACAAGCAAGCAATAACTAGCGAGCAAAAGAAAAGCTAGTGAGCAAACTAAAGTTATTCAGTAAACGACTTAAAAAAACATAACATAGTATAAAGCATAAGGCTAGCTATTATATTTGTAGCTATCTGTTACACATCTTTTCTGCTTATATACATAATTTCGATCTTGAGCCAGAGTAGCTCACTTCAACATCTTGTATGCTAATTTTTCGTTAGTGACAAGTTACATAAGCGCATTGTCACGTCTTTATCGTTTCTTCAGTCTTTTTAGTGACACACTGTCAACATCTGCTTCTTCCAGAATGTTCTGTTAAGGTTTAACTCATTATCTTTGTCTGTAATTTAAGTTAAGTTAATTTGAGTTAAACTGAGCTTTATACACGCATTAGCATCGTTCATGTCATTTCAGTTGATTCTTCTGCTCGTGTTTTATATCAAAGCAAGAAAATATTACATTTTCTTACAGTTTGGTAGATAAAAAGATTTTTGATAATAAAATTAATTTAAAAGAATTTATTTAAGAAAAAAAAATTATTCATATTCATCATATCTGGAAGTCTCTATAGATACGAGTGTAACCGTATGCTAACTATCGCACACGCCGGCGTGAACTTTTCTAATGCTTGAATGATGCAAAAAAGTTGAAGGGTAAATGTTTTTTCCCAATGCCACACACACACACACACACACACACACACACACACACACACACACACACACACACACACACACACATACACAGACTCTCTCTCAGACAGACAGACACACACACGGGGGCACTGTTAGGCACGGCGCGGTGCCAACCGCTCCTAGGGAGCCACAAGACCTCGTTGCCGGCTCTGCCAGGCCTTTGCTGTTGTGTCTAGACTCCAGGAAATACAAAATTACGTTTGTTTACAAGCAACAGGAACTGTGTGGAGGAGCTGCTACGCTGTTAAAATCTGTTTTTCCCAGAGCGCACACGTTTTCTGACTGCCAGCACCAGCGACACGTGATAGGCGTATATATATATATATATATATATATATATATATATATATATATATATTTATATATATATACATATATTTAACATACTGATTCATCATTACTCTTATATTTTTGTGTGTTTGTTAAAGAAGCTGCGAGGAAAAAATGAATTTAGGCAAAGAGCGAAAATGAAATGATGACTTCGGTGCTGCGTTCATTAGTTTTCTATTTTACACTGTGTAAGGACGATTTATATTTCGATCATTCTCATTATGTAAACAAATATAACGAAATTCATTCCAAAAACTATTTTAAAATTAATCGGTCAAATAATTTTTTATTTTCATGTTATCATACTGTGAAAAGGTACTTGCTTTGTAGGTAGTTTGTGCATTTGAAAAGACCTCCTCTAATATTATTGGAAACTTCTCTCAGGTCAAGTTCAAGCTCTTTCTTTAACCACATATAAAATTCTTAAGACCTTTTTTTTTTAAATGGAAAATATTTTAATTTCCTCATGAAATATTGATGAGTTTTTCAGTGTTTTGTTCTCTGTTAATTAATGTTAAGATTTAATTATGAATTCATTCTTGTATTTTTTTTTATTCGAAGCTGCAAGACAAACAGTTACATCAAAAATACACAGTTTTACTGATGACTGATAAAAATCTGAAAATTAAAAATAAAAAATAAAACTAAACCCAAAATGATCAGGTTAAATGAGCAGAATTTATAATAAGTTTTTAAAACCTGAGATTCAATTTATTCATTGATCATTTTTTTGTTTGTTTATTTGTTCGTTTAAATATTGTTAGAACCCCACCGGAAAATCTGCCTAAAAATGACTTCATGAATGTTAGGCCTTCTTTTTGTTGTATGAAACTCTTAAGGCAATTCCTTACAGATCTCGAAATGCAGGTTGTAGTTGTGTGTGTGTAGATGTGTTTGTGCGTTGAGCACCGACGACAATCCCTTGGCTCTCTCTCTTAAATCCATACCCAATAAAAATCAGCGCCATGTCGAAAAACAAAAGCCAGGCCTAAACATCTGTAAAACATCGATCTCTGCAGATTGCGACTGCGATGCCGGCCGCCCGCATATCTAATGAGAAAAGAAATCATTTTTGATTAATTGAGCCAAAAACTGGAAGACGGCTCAGGGCTTGGTAAAAGGAGGAGGAGGAGAGTGAGGACACATGCGCCTCGCCGGCTTTGATCAGAAGGACATATTGGTCAGGCGTCCCTGCTGATTCGTGCCTTACCGTCTCAGTGGGGTACGTGTTTACCCAACAGGCGAATACAACAGAGCCAAGGTTGAACTCCCCACACACACACACACACACACACACACACACACACACACACACACACACACACACACACACACACACACACACACACAAACATACACAGCGCCGTTATTGCATGCATCATTTCTCAAACTGCTGTGCCAGATCAATTGATTCGAAAATATACTTAAAAACAAACTTATTTTTAACCTTTTTATCCACGGCTTCAAATATCAAACACATTAAACCCACCTGATGTAATTAACACAGAAATGATTAAAGGCTTTAGTTTAGAGTCTCCAGTGTATTCGTGGTGACTTGACAAGCCTCAAATCGTCTTATTAACATCGAGGGAGAAAGATATCAAAACTCGCCTGACATCGAAAACATGACAATGCCAAGACCTTTCTAATAACATTACACTTACGAATATATTGTGTTAATCCACAGCATGTAATCCCAATTAAATCCCTTTCAGTTCCAAAGTGTAAGTACAAGGGGGTCAGTACTTATAGGCATGTACCCTCTACACTGTGAATCTTATTCATTCTCATATTTCTAGGTGAGATTATCTTATTATTATGATAAGCTATAAGACGATAATAGCAGCAAGAGATTTGTAGGTTTGTAAGCTTTTGATGTCTGCTTTAGTTCCGTGGACCTGGCAACCCAGCTTGTGTTTTTGATATAAAACAACACGTTTTGGCTGATTTAAAGCCAGACATAATAAAAATACTGAGTGTTTACTCAAACACTGTCTGATTAAGACCCTTCTTGTAGACTGCTACCATGAAAACACACACACACACACACACACACACACACACACACACACACACACACACACACACACACACACACACACACACCTACCTTACTCACACATGCTACTCACTTTTTACACAATACACATGACAGATCTGTACACAAACACATTTTTAGGAGTCTTGTTCATTCCTGGTGACTGAGCCACATGTGAGTCAGACGTATTCAGCTCGGTTTTTATCAGATTTTCATGAACTCACACAGGTTGAAACCTGGAGAGCGTGGGAATTTTCTCAACTCTTTGTCGTTTTATTTTCTCGTGCCCGGTTTATGAGCCGGTTGGCATGACATGAGCCATTAAGCTCACGTTATTGCTGCCTGTGTGTGTGTGTGTGTGTGTGTGTGTGTGTGTGTGTGTGTGTGTGTGTGTGTGTGTGTGTGTGTGTAGGCCCTTCCACTCACACATTCTCTCTTTGTTTCTTTTGCTCACCATCAGTTCCCTGATTTGTCACCATGGACACGTTTCCCAGAATGCACAGAGACCCCTCGTTAGGTCACAGTTGCTGATTGCCATGTACACACAAACACACACGCACACACACAAACACACACTCACACACAAAATCTTTTTTTGCATTAACCAGAAACAATAATAAATCTGTTAATGAATTCGAAAATAAATATGCACTTATTTGCAATTACACTAATAACACACACACACACACACACACACACACACACACACACACACACACACACACACACACACACACACACACAACAATTCATCAAATTACAAAAACAGAAGATACACGTGGCTCATATCACAAAGGTGTGTGAAGTTTCTAGTATCAGTGATATAAAATTAGAAACTGTATCAATCCCCAAATATATTATATAATGTGTGTATTCCCTAAACACACGTTGCATTACAGCCTGATAAGAATTTATTCATAGCTCGTTAAACACCTTCATACGCAGTGTTCCTGAAAATGTACATTCTGTATGTTTTACTGTATGCCATTAATAATCCGAACAAATCCATTCAGATGTATAACTATCGTCCGAGCACGAACTATTATTCTGTTAGTTTCAGCAGCTAGTCATTCAGTAATAATAGTTTTATTTAAAAAAAAAGTATACAAAATCAAACAAAGAACGTGATTGGAGTCAATTTTAAATTTCATATCAATAAACGAGAGCTTTTAAAACTTTTTAAATGGGTGAGCAAAAATAAACAAATCTATTTAATTTCAATTATTTTTTCAATTCTTATTATTATTTAAAAATATATATATATTATTTAATTTCTTTGAATTTTCTTTTTTTTCCACAGTCATTTTTCCTCTTTATTTTCTATCACTTTAAGTATAATAAACTGTAATATTAGTAAAACTGTACTTTTCATAAAATATGACCCTCCCCCCACACTTCCTGACACTATCCTTGAACGTTTTTCTACAGCCCTTCATCCTGTTTTTTTACACAGCTCTATTCTCATTCAACAATATTTATTTTAAAAAAACTGATCATATATCGTCCAGTTGCAGGGTTGATAACGTGTCATTTTCACGTCTCACTCACGTATTCCTGCCCGTCAAGTCATTGTCTCTAGTTGCACCACCGTTCAAAGTCAATAAAGTTGAATCAAACTAATCTCGCATTCATTTCTAAAATAAGAAACAAATCGTTCACTTTCACCTTATTTTTCTTGACGTTTTCCTTCCTTGGCAGCAAGAAAAAGAAAGAGAGAGAGAGAGAGAGAGAGAGAGAGAGAGAGAGAGAGAGAGAGAGAGAGAGAGAGAGAGTTAAGTCTCTCACGTCAGGGTCGCCGTAAGCATTTATATTTATAACCGTTAAATCCTTCTTTTATGGACATCTGATGAGAAGCAGATGAACACACGTATCAATTATGCATGCATCCATCTTTTATACTGTTAATTAGACTACGCTTTTAAACCAAGGAGGAGCAGATAAAGCATTTTATGATAAATTGAATGCCGGAAGCGTCCGTGCCGATTGGACGAGGTAAGTACGTGTTATTAGTTTGCTCACAGGGCAAAATCCAATAAAGGCTCTTGACTCATCTGTGTTCCTCTTAATACCGTTCATCACCTGATAGGAATCTCTGTAATAGTGTAATAACATGCTTATAGAGAGAGAGAGACGACTCACGTCTGAGCTTCTAATCATACAGTAAACTGCATAAGTTTGTAACATAAAATCAGAAAATATATCGAGATATTGACAAAATTTGACTATAAGAAAATTCTGACATGTTCCCTTAAATTTACGTGCAATCAAACTTGTATGAATGTCATACTGTATTTCACCTTTAAGTGTCCGTGTAAACGTCTTATTTTAGGTTTATTTAAAAGTATTACTAGACAAATTTTTTTCCTTCTAGCCATTTTTTTCTAGGTTATTATCTATCTAGCTTATGTAGATTGCTAGCTCTGATGATTTGACTAAGTTAAGCAGGGAATGTGAGTTAGTCCAATAGAAAAAAGGTGAATTTGCTGTTAATATTGAAAAGATTTTAATGTAAAATCCTATATGTTCCTCTTTAAAGCAAAGGTTTATGATTCAAACCCTGTTGAGACTTTTTGTGTGAAATTTTTTTGTGTATTTAAAATAAAAGAAATATAAAAAAAAGCTACACAACGGAAACGTCACGCTTTGTTTTGTCTCTTATGGGGAACCTCCGATTTTTTATCTAATATTGGGTTCTGATTAGAACCTTTTAGGAAGCTAATTTTAGTTTTTTTTTCTTGTTATTTATTTAGAATAATGTCAGTGTTGTTAAGAAAGGTTAAATCTAGAACCTTAATTGTCTGCTTAGTCTCTGATTTATCTTGGAACCCTTTTTCATGCCAAACCCTATTCCCATGTTTCCTTTTTAAGAATATGGTTTGAGGCTAAGAACCTTTATAAATATTTACACCTATTTAAGAAACTACACACTTAGAAAAATAGATCTAGAACTAAAAAAGGTTCCCTGGTTTTGTCCATTATGTAGAAACCCTTAAAATTATTCATATAGATCTTTATAACAGAATGTTAGCCTTTTAACATAGGTTAAACGATTCAAGTAGTACTATTTTAAGAAGCTTAAAACTTTAAATTTTATTAAATTAGGTTTTCCAACAACACAGTGTTTCCAGGTTTATTTAAAGAAGTAGAACCCAAATCTAGTTGAAGAACCCTTAAGGAACTCTTTCTTTCTTAGATTTGTCCAGATCACAAGTAAAACTTTGAAGAAAACAAAAAGACAAATGTGAGTAAATGAATGAGAGTCTATGGAGGGGGCACATACTTTTAGGAGAACGATACTCATTCTGTCCCCTAGGATTGTGATACTGTAATTGTGATCTGGAGTTAAGGCATTTTGGGCTTTTTTTTTTTGTTTGTTTTTTAGCAGTACTGAGCTCACAGCTTTATGATTACTTTGGATGAAAACATCTATAATAAAAATAATCGTAACAGTTTATTTTACTTCTACATTGATGTTTTGATCGTATTTGGACTCGAAAGCTGGAGTTGAGTGTTATCTTTACGAGTTGGGTCATAAATGTATGGTTTAATTTCAAACTCCTGGGAAACAGGATGTATCCACTGAACCCACACACACACACACACACACACACACACACACACACACACACACACACACACACACACACACACACACACACACACATGCGTATACACACCGCACAGAAATTCCCTTGATGAATGTGTCTTGTGAATCACTAAGTTCCTTGGCAACACGGGCGCCATGCCACGGCTTTGAGAGGCTCTACGGGGCGACGTGAAAGGGTATTTTCACAAGGTCCGGATCCCACCGCTACATCACATCCTGGGCCTGGAGTTGTACACACACATACACACACACACACACACACACATGCATCTTGTGTGTGGCCTCATCCGTGTTTTGTCAGGTATTTTTCTATAAATACACACGTTCCTCTATCTCTTTATAAGATGCTGAGTGCATGCTTGGTGCTCCGTAACCGCTCCCCGGGTTTCATAACCTGAGCAGCCGTTGGCACGGCAACAACATAACAACATCTAATATCTGAGAGGATCCAACAGTAGCTGGATCTCAAAGATGATGCAATTTATTCGAGCACACATTGACGATCGAGATCCCAATTATTCCAGGATTCGACTCGATTCATGAAAGGCAAAGTGTTTCCAGATACCTCTTACATCAAAACAGCTGACTTCAGTACGAAAGAAAGAAAAAACACAACACAAAACAATCCCCTACTTTGTTGAAAAGGTGGGATTGATTGAATTCAGGTGGCGTCACGGAAGGCTGAAATCCACGGACAATCCTTGATGGACGACACAGTGAGGAATCTCCAAATAAACCGTTATATGAGAGATATTAATATCTTGAATACTATTGGAAGGTTTCTAAAGGCATGCGTGAATAATAGAGACACCATTATACCAATTTGGGAAAGAAACCTATTGCTTGAGTGTAAATCAGAGCTCCCTTTTCCCTACACTGTGCATTACAGGTCCATCACTATAGGTGTCTAAACGACTGCAGTGCATTCTGGGATTTCTCAGTGCAGTCTGTTGGTATGTCCTATCCAAGTAATTGCCCCCTATAGTTACTGTATATTTTTTTACTGTATAGCTTTTTTTAAAATCTGTTTCTTTAAGAAACTTTTTTTATACCACGTACATCTGATCCGACGTAATCCGACGTATATTTTCATTTGAAAATTGGAATTTAAGACTTGAAGTATTACCATCTGACATCAGAGTCCGTAATACACCATATCCTCATAAATGACACTTGTAAATTCCTTCTGCCGACAACAGTGAGTTGTTTTTCCCTCAAAACACGACATAGCTGGCTCACATGCACGCTTTAACCCCTTAAACTCCAATGTTCAGTCTAAGTTTTAAAATCTTTACTACACACTCTATCTACTGGTGTTATTGTAATTAACAAATAATAGGCCTTAAGATTCTTTAGCTAGCTAGCTGACTGTTTACTGACTCTGTGTCCATATACTATTGTTTCTATAGAAACAACATGTGGAGAATCTGGCACTTAATCTGATTGCCGTGTATTATTATTATTATTATTATTATTACTATTATTATTATTATTATTATTATTATTATTATTATTATTATTATTATCATTATCATTAATATTACTACTACTAATAATAATTATTAATATTATTATTAATATTACTACTACTACCACTACTACTACTAATAATAATAATAATAAATACAATAATAATAATAATAATAATAATAATAATAATAATAATAATTATAATAAAAAATAATAATAATAATAATAATAATTATTATTATTATTATTATTATGAACATTGTATCTATAATCAACTGATATGGATATTTACAACTATAGAATGTTTGGAAGGAGTCTCCAGTGTCTCCAGCACTACAGAATTAGATTTTTCCGCACGCTTTCAATCTTCTAACAATTCTAACAAGAAACATGACAAGTTTTTTTTTCTTTCCTTTTTTTTTTTGTTTGGTCTAATTAACTTCAAAACAGAAAAATAAGAGATTTTCTTCCGGGAACGACTGTTTATAGCTGCTATAACTTACAGGGATTAAAGGAACTTGTTTCATAGACATGATGTAACATAATATAATATAAACTATAAATGGTTAGAAAGCATAAAAATGGCCACGGTATAAACGCATTAAAACACTTTAAACTAAGACTTAGACCAATATTTTTGTTTAAAGATCTCAGTTGTGTATGTAAAGCAGTCACAAGGATAGAATTAGAATAGAAATAACAAGACAACCTAGACGTTTTTAGTTTTATACAAGAAATAACAAAATAACATAGACGTCTTAGTTTTACAAAGAATAGAACTGATCCGTGTGTGATGAAGCGTTTTCTACCTTAAAATCTTAAGTCTCGTATCCTAGTAATAATGAAGTGTTTAGACTTTAGTTTGGACTAAAGAAATAAATATCAGCCAGAATTTTTAATAACAAAATAGAGATAAAAAGACTTTACAGCTCCTGAAAAATCTTAAAAACTTACATCACAATGAACCTTGAAATTCTCTCCATTAATACATGTGTGAGAGAGACAGAGATCATGTAGAGTTGCCTGTCAAGGACATGTGACTGTATCAGGCCTCGGAGGAGGCGTGTATCGAAACTCAGATTAGCATGAAGGAATCATGACAGTTTGTGACAAAGCCATAACGTGAAAAACGTTTAACAAGACGTACAGCATGGAAACGTTACTCACCGACAAGGACGCTCGGATCAAAACCTCTGTTCTGTGTCGTTCAGCAACTTTATCCGGCTATTTTAAATCCTGAATACGTCGCATCGGGCCTTCCTGAACTCCTTCTGTAAAGAGAGAGGGAAAAAGTATGTTATAAATAACACATCTCCATTACAGCGAGCAATGTCTGAAAGGAAATCCTGAAAATTCGAACATAGTAGCCTCACGTCTTTCTTTCTCAGCTCTGCCATCTGCTTTCTCATGCTTCTACGCTTTCATAGCGCTGCGTCTTATCAGGACACCTCTGCCCTCGTCCCCTTTTCTGTTTCCCAAACGGCGTTACCGTCCCCTATAGTGCGCAGACAGGGCAGAGCATTGTGGCGTGGAAAATACCTGAGCGTTTGTTTCCCCCTGAGACGAAAGCGAGGAACGTTGTCTAAACAAGATCTGAATGGTTCCTGTTGCTCCTTGGAGCTTGTTGAGTAAATGCTGCCTTCAAGATGGGTCCCTTCTGGGGCTCCAATTAACATCCGTGAACGTTTAGCCACAGGAATTAGTCACCACAGTGGCGTGAGGCTTTGATGTTTTGCAAGCACTGACTCCGTATTACAAGAACTGGGTCAGAACAAACGCCGTCAATGTCTAGTATCGTGTTTACCCGCTGTTCTTGTGAACAAGGTGTGTTATTTACAGTGTGCTCCAACAAAACTCTTCTATTCAATTTTTCCATGTATGAGTCTAGTCTATCAGAGCGAACGATCTCGAACAAAAAGATCCTGGAATTCAAAATCATCAGGAAAACCACAAAAATGCTAAAATCACTGACATGGTATGACAACGCTGGTAGGTTTTTTTTATACCATTAAGCTGTTGAATTCTTGAATGTTGATTCATTTTCAGTAACAACAGCTCGGAGATCGACACAGCTTCAAATAAGCTTCAGATTCAAATCCGTTATTTTTTCTGTAAATAACAACTGACTCGTCATCGTCAGGCTTCGTTCGACCTGAAAGCTAATAACAAACAAGTTTAAAGGAAGGTTTAGATTTAGGTAAGGAGTCTCCAGTATCAGTGGTTTGTAACAAACTATTTTCCACCAGAGGACTATGTTCTGTTTCTCTGTAATGACACAAGCTGAATTTTTCTGTTGTGTTTCTTTCAAGAGAGAAGAAGAAAGACATTTTTTTAAGTCAGTTCAGGCAAAAAAAAGTACAAAAGCTGATGTGATAACCTTGTTTTCTTTAAACTTTAAATATTACTATAAATGGTAAATGTAAAAGTCTTAATTCTGACTATGATATGAAAGGAGGAAAATACTTTACACTTAGCCTTAGACCAAAATATTAATTTTAAAAAAGTGTATATATTAAACAGTTAACAGAAAGGAAGTGAGCTGAATTGAGTGTAACCTTAAAACCTTCTTTTTACCCTCTTATGCAAAATTTTGATTAATGTCAGCTTGTTCCTTTCTTTGCCTTTACAATAACCTTTAAACAATGACCATTTAAAAGTTTTTCCTCTGTGGTTTTTTTTTTTTCCAATTTATTATTATCCGTTGTTTATTTATTTATTTTAACTTTCTCAGGTTTGTTTAATTATCTGGTTTGCGCAATAATATCTGATTTTTTTTTTTTTACAGCAAACAAAGTACATATTGTTAAACACTTTAATGTTCAAGTTCAAGCTAAATCGAGTTTGAATTTTTTTTTATCAGAGTCAGCATTTATTTTCCTTCTTCCAAACTCCCTTCCAATGTAGTTGAGTAGTTGAGTACTACAATGTAGTCAATGTGCCAAAGAGCTACCAGTTCGGTACAGTGAAGGCTACCTCTTGATCATCACATCTTTTCATCAGACTTGCTTTTCATTTGGACGATTTTTACCACAAAGTTCCTCTTTTTCTTGTTTAGTTCTTTCTGACATAATAACCCGATCAAAATGAGATCACCAAGGTGTGTTTATATACGACCCGTGGTGCACATGAATAAGAGTTATAGAGCGGCAATGATGACGGTGATGCTTCAAAACCCTTGTCGTTTGTCTCGCAGAGGAAGTAAGAAAAAAAAAAGGCAGGAAGAAATACCGTAGAATTGATCCGGACACGCTTCTACAGTGAGGACAGCGAGACGTGTCCCTCGACGACAGGGATCGACAAAAGAAAACTAAGTTCAATTAAAGAAAAGGAGAGCGAGAGGAGGAGAAAAGCATTGATTGATATGAGAGCGTCTTAAAAAGGACCCTGGAGTGCAGAGAGAGCTGCTTCATCCCGATGACACAAATTCTTCAAGAAAATTGATGTTAATTGGCGTCTAGACGTTTTATTACGGGGACAGGACACAAATGTCCATCTATCCATCTCTCTCAATCTCTCTTCCAATCTCTTTCTCTCCATGTCCTCTCCTCGGTTTTTTTTTAAATCAGAAGTTTCTCTCACACATGATCTTACTTCATTTATAGATGACACTTTAAAGTCACTTTTTTGATTCTATGCAATTTTATGCAAACGTCTATGCAGGGTCAAGCACATGTGTTATGGAACATTTATCACTTTCTGACCGGTCACGATCAGAATCGAAAATCGGTAGTAAATGTAGCTAACTGATTTGCTAATGTACAGAATGTTACATTGAGATCCAACCAACAATTTTAAGGCATCAAATTTTACATTTAAGTCAAATTTGTTCAAATAGGTTGAAATTCAGTGTTTCCTACGAAGCAATATTCAAATTATTATTGTGGAAACGCTTAACTACCAAACCTACATGCTAATGTTTACTCAGCAAAACTTAAAACGTATATATTACCAAAATGTGAAATAATCAGTGAGAATCAGTGATAATCATATACAGAATATTAATTAGAGAATTTCACTCGTGTTAAACTGTGACAAATGCTGGCTACAATGCTAGCAGCTAACTAGCTGTCGCGCTTCTCTAACTTCATCATGAATGAAGAAAATGGCAGTTGCTCTAGAATCTTTTCTAGAATTTTTCAAGTTTCCCTGCTGTGAAATAAATCCCTGAGAAAAATGACAAGATTTACAACTCAGAAAAATAAATAAATAAATAAATAAATAAAAAATATTATGCCTACAAAAATAGATTGTAGCTTAAACGTGTTAAAATGTTAAGTGTTAAAATATTTTATAGCAAATTTGAGACTTTTTTTAAATAAAGGATGTTAGATTTCTATTATCATTCACAGATTTTTTTTTTATGATATTTTTTAGGTAGATTTTAATCATCATAAAACATCATAAGTGCCTTATGTAATCAGTCAAAAATGATAAAATATCAATATATATCAATGTTTTTTTTCCAACAAAAACAAAGTATAAACATGTGATAATGCTCAAGTTTAAAGTACATCCAAAATGAGTATTTTTACTGATTTATTGATTTATTTTTAGCTTCACGCAGCAGCGTTTTTTTTTTTTTTTTTTAAAGAGGGAAGTAAAAGGAAGAGAAGGAGGTTTAGAAAGTGCCAGAAGGTTTCACGTAGCTCGCTGCCGCTTGGCTCGGTGTATCAGATGGCGCACACTTGTGCAAAGTGTGTGAGAGTTTGTGAAGATTACGCCGGGCGAATAGAGCAACACTACGCACTTTGGGCGTCGATTACATGCTAACGTGCACGTGGGAGGGGGAGGGGTGGGGAGGAGGATGGAGAAGGCGGGTTCAGGTTTGTAGAGAGATAGAAAAGTGGAAAAGTAACTCTCTTTGTCACGCTGTTGTAACAGATTTTCCGTACTTTTTAAATAATAACAGGAAAGTGCTCATTTCTAATCAACGCTGATAACATGCTCTATCCCTTCGGAATTTTTTTTTTTTTTAAATGCAAAATAGTGCCATTGTTTGTGGTCGTAAACGCGTTTTTTGTGTGTGTGTGTATATGCGTGTGTCACTTTTTACTGAAAAATTACAGCTCTCGATACAATTCCTCAGCAGGGACCCCATTCTCGACCGTATTTTTATCTGAGAATCACAATTATTTCCCTCATGCTCTCTTTTAATTGGCATCCCTACTGTGATTAAGAAGACACTGCTCTGTTCATAAATGTATTACAGGCAGGAAATCATTAACTTATTTCATACGGAGGCGAGGGTGCGAGGGTATTGACATAACAACAACACTATCAAGACTTTTTTTTTTAGCTGAAACACTCTTCCATCAGCCAAAACAATGCTTTTTTTTGTCTCCGTGGTCTTACTAAGTGTTTGAGCATCAAACTGTTAATACAAGGCTTTCCAACTGGCTAAAAAGAGCAGATTTATGACGCCCTGCAAGGAAAACAAAAGCAACAGATGCCATCGTGAATGCAGAGAGAAAAAGCGAGACGGAGTAGAACTCGAGATAAATCAAGTGTTGTGTGAGGGGAGAAAAAAAATAATGCTGGGGAAAAAGTCGATCCGGTAGGAGAGAGTCGGAAACGGAGCGAGAGATGGAAGTGATGGACAAAAAAAGATGGGGGAAAGATTAAGGAAGCTTTTACAAGACGTGTGACGGCTGACGCCGTCGCACGAGCTGCTTCCTCCGACGTTTTACAGTCTGCAGGAAAAGTCAGGGAATCCGACAGTTTGCACAGATGGTGACCACCCTCGGTCAACATTCAAATAAAAATCTGAACGATCCCCCTCTCCCCCCCACCGCCTCCAAAGTCTCTTTTCCTTCTCTCTGTCTCTTTCTTTTTTCTCCATGAAGCCAGCCAGAGATAAAAGGTTGGGGCGTAAAAGTGTTTAAGTAGGCAGAAGTTGTAAAAGAAAGGGGGGAGAAAGTGAATCTCTATTCAGTGAGTGCGCAATCCTTTCTGCCTTGTTGAGCTTTATTAAATTCGGTCCTTCTTTCCTCGCCGTCTGGCTTCTTTTATAAATTCCTCCTCATGCGTGGCTCCTAGATTTTTGTGCTCCAGGAATGTGGAGCCTCAGAACATTAGCGCACCGAGCATAACCTCTTATTCCGTGTCGGGAATCGGTCGCACTGTGCGGGAATTTGGGAAATTAAATTAATCCACTTCTCGGGGTGGCTGAGAAACAGTTGCTGTTGTTATGATGCTAAGATTGACTGGAACTAACGCTTTCGTTCAGGTTTATCTGTTTTCCTGAAGCCAAGACACAACAGCAGTTTGTCCTCTATAAGGATAAAAAGACTAATTACATATACACAGCTGTTTGCCCTGAAAACTGGCAGGTTTATATAAAGATTCACAGATTCAGCTCTGGTTTCAGTTTTTACAATATGGCTGCCCTTTTGGAACAGGGTCCAAAAAAACACCAAGATTATTCAGTGTGTTAGTCGCAAATCAGGAGGCGTGTCCTCGATGCCTGTCAGGGCAATTTCCTACAAAACCTTGATGGTATTTCAATAAGTTTGTTTAAAAAGTTACTTGTAGCTACACATTTTGGTCCTTTTCCTTCTTCTTCTTTTTCTTCTTATCCGTCTTCTTTTTCTTCCTCTTCCATGGAATTTAGCTTGACTCCATTTCAAAAGAAAGGTCTTTATCGAGCAAACTGTCTAACGCTACATGCAAAACCATTACCTATGTACATTGGTGTCCAAATGCTATGTTAGTTTAAACAGATAAAACAATAACACACACACACACACACACACACACACACACACACACACACCAGACAACAGGTTTAAAAGCAGGTACAGATTGTTGATGTGCTGAGTAAAAAAAGAAGGTGATTGATTGGAATTTAATCCTTGATTGAAGCGCATCCGTCTAAAGTCCCTCGCTCCACTTCCACTCGTGTTTTTTCTTTAATGAGCTGTTCAGGAGGAAGCGCTGAGGTCTTAAATCACATCGACGGACGGGTTGGTTAGAAGACCTCGGAAAGCACGACTAATGCTTATGAAAGACCAATCAATGGCGGGGTGGGAGAGGTGAAGAAAAGAAGCGACACTTCTCTTTTCATCTCCCACTGACAGCACCACCCTCTTCTTTTCTCACTTTTCTGGTGGGACTTGAGTTTTTTAAATCAATATGTTTATTGAGCTTTAAACTTATATCAAGTTTGGATGGGGAAGAAAAATTAAATAGGTACAAGATGATTCTCCAGAAACCCACAGATTAAAGAGACAGTGTAGATAATGTATATAAAGTCACCATCATTCTCCTGGTGGGTTTGGTGGTGGCAATCTTCTGAGAGCTTGGCTTCCAGCAGGACAAACCT
This sequence comes from Tachysurus fulvidraco, assembly GCF_022655615.1. Lineage (NCBI taxonomy): Eukaryota > Metazoa > Chordata > Actinopteri > Siluriformes > Bagridae > Tachysurus > Tachysurus fulvidraco. The sequence continues at coordinate 14,890,917 of NC_062539.1, forward strand.
GATAGATCTATACTGAGAATCAAACAGGAAGCACCATTGGAAATTGCTCAGATATCCTTGAGTGGATTCTCTTGATTCAACAGAATGGCAGACATGTTCCACGGCTTTCCTGGATCACTAAGTTCTTCACTCAAACACGGAAACTGCACCCAGCAACACTGTGGAGAAACCTCATTTCACCTGACCTGATATTTATTGACTCTACAGATGACAAGTTTTTTTTTTAGCACGTCTGAAAGGAGAACTTTCATACATACTTGAACATACTTGTTCCAATAGAAAACCATGGTCGCAAAGTCGCAATTTAGGGGTCTGGTGCATTGCCTGGATCAAAAGTACAATGATGTCCAATGATGCTACAGTCATTCTTGGCTGTGAGTCAAGAGAGCAAAATTTCTCAAGCTTGTGGTTGGAGTAATCTTTGCCCTCTTTCAAGCTCAGCAATACTTTCCAGTCATGGAAAGCTGTGAGCTTATATACGGTATGTGGAAGAGGGCAAACTGCCTGAGAGAAATAGCTCTAAAAGACAGAAGATCTTTACCTTTCTCAGAGGATGCATATGGTTGTCTTCACCCTTCATGGTGGTAGTTGCCGTGTGATAGCATACAGTTAACAAAAGAAGGCTTTATTTGTCACATACAGTATACATTGTTCTTCACATATCCCATATCAGGATGCTGAGATGAGAGTAGATATCAGCCCTGATATCGCATGCCTAGAGCCGAAAGGGGCATGCGCTTTGCTCCACAATCTTAACAGCGGTAGCTTGGTGTCATCCGTCAAACTTCCAATCAACAACCTGGGGTTACAAATTATATTTTGATCCAACAGTGCTCCTAAAAGACAAGGTTACTAGATGGTGGGAATTAACAAAACAAATTTGAGAGTAAATGCTTGAACAATAAAAAAAAAAAAGGGTTAGATTAATTGGGTATCAAATGGCTGAAATGACAATGTCACATATATATTAACACTGAAATTCTTTATTCATATATCCCAACTTTGGAGGTTGTGGTCAGAGCGCACAGACAGCCAAGACACGGCACCCATAGAGCAGAAAGGGATAAGGGCCTTGCTCAAGGGCCCAACAGTAGCAGCTTGGCAGTGCTGGGGCTTGAACCCTGTTCAATAACCTAGAGCCTTAACCACTTAAGTCACCGCTTCCCTTTTGACAGAAATAACACATAGATATCTGTCTTGTAAATTCAGTACTCATTTTCTTCCTTTTTTTTCTCTTTCGTGGAGGATTTATGTTTTATGAGGATTTTATTACCCTTACGTTAAGGGTTTCTGATTAAATTCATTTAGTGAGCAAGACGATAGCATAAAGCCTAGCAAAAAAAAAATAAACCTGATGCCGTCTGTTTGTAGATATGAATCTTCTTCATTCTGAGAGGGTGTACAAACTTTTGCACTCAACTACATATATCCAGCACAGATGAACTTTTCCAGAGATAGGAGATAAATTTCAAAATTGCAGTGAATTGTTTTCCTAAAAACATGTTTGATACGGTTTGTTTTTGTTTACTTGATTTCCATAGTAACACCACGCCCATAACCACACCCATAAAAGGTCACGAAACACCCCACGGAGCCGGATGGCATGTGGTGACAACAAAATTGTGCCAGAGTCTTGAGATGACGAACATGACATAATCTTTAAGTCTTTAGTATGTCTTCTGAGATGTGCTTTGAAAGAAATGAAGAAGTAACAAAGTAAAATTACGTCGTTGTGTTTCTTCTTCACCTTAAAACAACCGGTGGTTCTTAAGTGACAGTGTGCGAGGATGTGGCAGCCGGTTTCCTGGTGTCAGCCCAACAAACAAACAGCGGCGAGCAATCCCTAACCTTTGTTCAAAGGGCCCATCTAATCTGTTTCCACTTTTCTTAATTAGGAGAGCGGGGAGAGTTTTAACACACGCAGTGATAATGGAAAAAGCACTCGCAGGTGCTAATTAAAAAGGGAAACAAGGAACACTAGCCACCGACTTTACTTGGGGTGAACTTATGAAGTCTATACGCTTTGCCGTCTATATTCTCACCCTAATATTCGTACCGAAATAAAGTGTTAATAGAGATGGAACTGTTGCAAATTAAAAGAAGAAAAGCAGGTGAATGAGAAAAGCAGATGAAAGACGACAGGGTGGGTGACGAAAACCGACCAGATCCGAATTTTTTATTAATTTATTTATTTTTATTCACTAAATGGCGAGAATGCTGAACATTCTGTACGTCTACAGGGCTGATCAGAATTTGTGACCTTTGTTTTAAGAGACCTTTGTTTGAGATTTTTGTTTAATATGTTTACAGATGGGGGGACACGGTGGCTTAGTGGTTAGCATGTTCGCCTCACACCTCCAGGGATATGGGTTCGATTCCAGCCTCCGCCTTGTGTGTGTGGGGTTTGCATGTTCTCCCCGTGCCTCGGGGGTTTCCTCCGGGTACTCCGGTTTTCTCCCCCGGTCCAAAGACATGCATGGTAGGTTGATTGGCATCTCTGGAAAAATTGTCCATATTGTGTGATTGCGTGAGTGACTGCGTGTGTGTGTGCCCTGTGATGGGTTGGCATTCTGTCCAGGGTGTATCCTGTCTCGATGCCCGATGACACCTGAGATAGGCACAGGCTCCCCGTGACCCAAGAAGTTCGGATAAGTGGTAGAAAATGAATGAATGAATGTTTACACATGGACTCTCCGGAGTCAGCGCCTTGTAATGGAGAACATTGCGTTTGGCACTTTTTACAATCACAAGGCAACTTTATGTTAGAAAATTTAAGAGAGAATAAAAAAGCAGTCTGCTATTTGAGTTTATAGCCACTAACAAATGTGATAATGGGAAGTAACTTCTTTGATAGACATTTCACAATGACGTCGTTCTTTTTGATAAGGGATTGTAATTGTCATGGACATTATTCATAACCATTTACACAATATTTATATCTTTAGTCATTACATCATATTTACTGCATTTGGTAGACTAGACACCCTTATCCAGAGCAACTTACATTTATAGCCATTTTATACACCTTATCAATTGAGGGTTGAGGTCCTTGCTCAGGGGCCAAGCAGGGGCAGCTTGACAGGCCTATGATTCAAAATTAGGTTAATTCTATTCCAGGGCTAACTGTAACCATAACCCTAAGATCAAAACAAACCCCATTGTTAACCATAACCCTAAGCTTAAACCTAACCCTAACCTTACCATCTAGTGTTAATCCTAAACCCAGGGTTACCCATAATGCTCAACCCTAAACCTAGTGTTAACCCTAACTCTAGGGCTCTCCATAATGCTTAACCCTAACCCTAGTGTTAACTGTAACCCTAACCCCAGGGTTAACCCTAGTCCTAGAGTTAACCATAAGACTAACCCTAAGGTTAACCCTGACTCTAACCCTAGGTTTACCGTTGACCCTTGGTCATGTTGTGACTACTGGACTGCTCTGTGACTCTCTGGATATTCATGTTACCCTTTTTACCAGTACACCTTTTTTCTATTGCATCACGGACTCAATGTAAACAAACGAATGATTTGATGTAAAATAGATCAGGACTTTTGGCTTTCAATGTGAGCCGTGTGTTTTTCCCTCTGTTGATAACCTTACACTAAATTTTAACGGTGGAATTTTAGTGGCTGCTTATGAGCAAGTGCTCAGGGCATCACAGAAAGCAGAAATGGGTTAGATATTACCATTCACTTTAACCATAGAAACAAAGGTACCTTTTTTTTTTTTTGGTTTGTTTGGGAAAAAAACAGAAATACCAGATAACATTACAAATTCTTAAAATCCCGAGTGTCTACTTTCATATGAGCTTCATATTAACCACCAATGTGGAGTGAGACGTGACAAAAGTTAACATCCAATGATCAACATGGACCTTTATGTACAGTAGTAGAGAAAAGGTTAAAGAGGTAAAATTCTTTAAAGGTTATGAGTCGGAAAACTATGATATGAGATTTGTACAGTTATCATAAATGGATTTTTCATACTCTTGTTCCCTCGTCCCCCTGACTGAAATGGAAACAGATAAGAGTTTGTTTGATGGCAGTGCTGTTGTAAGTGACGTAGTGCAGCATGTGTGTGAAGGCTTCAGGAGATTACAGTCCTGAACCGTCTGGGAGTAAATCACTATCACACTCAAAGGCCCACGGGCTTGAACGTTTATCAGGGAGTTTTAAAATGATGTGAAGGAGCAGGAAATAGTGAGTAATACCAGTCTGTAGATCTCTCTCACACACACATACACACACATACACACACATATACACACAGCGATATATAATCACTATGAGAAATACTCGTCAGCTCGGTCTCATGTTGACAGTGCACATACAGTCACTGATCACCACCCACTTGTCTGATACACACACACACACACACACACACACACACACACACACACACACACACACACACACACACACACACAAGCTAGGCTATATATATACAGTAAATGTCTTAACATCCATTTTGTTTGCGACATATCAACTTCTTAATTTCTTACTTTCTAAAAGTCCATATTTATTTATTTATTTATTTATTTATTTATTTATTTATTTATTTATTTATTTATTGCAGGATAATGCGTCAAAGGTAAAATTATTTTGCCTTTTTTAATGCCTTTTTTTTTCCAACACGTATTTTCAATTTTGTTTTTCACTGTTGAATAAAAAAAATGAATCTAAACACACGACTCATCAAAAAGGTTGTAAACATTTTGCTCACAAAAACGACAACAACAACAACAACAACAACAAAAACACACAAGTGCTGTTTTAGCTAGTTTACAGATTCTTTTTTTTCAGTTACATTAATCTGACTAGTGACATATTCCTTGTTTTTTCTTGTCGGAAACCACTCTGTTTTCTGGTTCTACATTAAATCTCATGTGATGTGATTTATTTACTTATTCTCCTCTATTTTCTGCCATTTGATAACATTTTATTTGAGTCCAACTGTATTAATAGACACGACAGACACACAACTTTTTACTGAAGTAAAAGTAAAGTAAGACTCATCTAAATTAAGTAGATGAGTTAAGTTTTCCCGAATGTTCTGAACCGGATTTTTCCGCTCTTGTCCCAGATGCTACTTTTGTACAGCTAATTATTCGTTAATGATGTAATACAATTCTCCAGTGTGACAATGAGAGCTAGCAAAGATGTGGCTGATGGTGTCTGGCTCTGGCATGTGTTTTGAACACACACACACACACACACACACACACACACACACACACACACACACACACACACACACACCAGTCTGCCTTGTTGCCGTGCCTGAGCTAAAGCAGCAGAAGCGGTGGATGACGCCAGCCCTCTGCCATGCACTTCTCCCCCCCATTAAAAGAGCCACTTGTATGGGCAGTGTGTGGTCCGCCTCTCAGGGACGCCAGAGGATGAAGGAAATAAATTAGCTTTCTTGACCTTGGCCCGAGTTTTCTTTTCTCTCCCAGCCCTCTCCACCTCCTCCTCCTCCTTCTCCTGGTGGACTTCAAAGGTCAGCCGGATGACAAAACTCCGCTGTTGACTGAGCGCTATTCAAATCTCAAAGACAGAGCAGTGACTCTGATTGCAGTTTTATCCTGTATATTCAAATCTGCACTACAGGAAGGAAATACTGTTTTTTTTTTTGTTTTGTTTTTGTTTTTTTAAATAATGCGTTTCTGTGAATCTGATTTTCCTCGAAGATGCGATGGAAATCTTGCAGGTGGCTCTAACAAGAGACGCTTTAGAGAAGACTGGAGAGTATGTTACACTTTAAACATGCCTGGCCTGGGACTGCTAGGACTAATGATGTCTTGTAACACAAGAAGTAGTAGTAGTAGAAGAAGAAGAAGAAGAAGAAGAAGAAGAAGAAGAAGAAGAAGAATTAAACTCTTCTAGACTTTTCACAATACATCATACCCTTCTCATACACTTTTATTTCTCTACAAGTTGTTTTGTCTTTCTTATTTCTCACCAAAACAAATTCATTTCCCCAGACGCCACATCCCGATTTATAACCACTGGTCTTCTTAAAAAACAAACAAACAAACATAATAAAAAAAAACAGCTCACTTAATTATAAATGATTAAAGACAAAAAATATAAATCACGGTCAAAATTTTGAAACAAATATATCCTCGATTCTGATTGGTCAGAAGGTCTAAAGTTTTTCCACATCAGTAATCGATATTGAGTTCTCTATATCCTTTATATGTTCTCATAGGGTATGTTAGCATTTCCATAGTAACCAGAGCAAATTCGTAGTGTAAAGAGTTTCTCCTTGTGACGAAATTCTAAGAAAATTCTCAGAAATGTGGGAATTTCCCCTTATAGTTAAAGAGAAGATCAAAGAAAAGATAAAAGTTATTTATAAAGCATCTTAACCCATAAAAGAGCTCATAAGGTCAAAAAGTGTTAGGAGGACTTAAGAGGATTAAGAGTTTCTTTATCAGAGGAGAAAATGGCTGAAAGGTGAAGAAGGAGAAGAAAAGTAAACAGTCGTATACGGTATTTAATAATGATAGAGTTAATAAGATTATTTATGTGACCAATCAGATTAGAGAGAACATCTCTGACATGGACCAGAAATGACATAGCGGCAGAAATTATATAATTTGTCTCTATGACATTTTGGCACTGTGTCAGAGATGTTTACATTTACATTGACATTGCATTTATTACATTAATAACATACAGATGTAAGCGCATCTCCTATATGATCGGTCATGAACGTAATCCCTACACAATATAGTCTCAAATATCTTAACAAAGACACAAAGTAAAGGTTTATAATAGACCAGTGCTCCCATTTTTTATTATTATTATTAAACAACCAATCACAGTCTTCTAAAGAATGTGTCATACCTAGCATCACGATTAGTCCTGCCTCCTCTCTAAGATAAAATGTGTGTATTGTCCTTGTTCAGAGTCGCTTTGAGATTGGTCCTGAATCACTCTTAAGATAAGATTCATAAATAGACATGTTTAAGCTAAATTAGGAGCTCTCTGAGATCATTCTTAGACTCTTTCTGAATACGAGCCCTGATCCTTATGTGTCATTCATTTCCTCCCCATTTATACGTGCTGTCTAGTATGTGTTGTTTGACGAGTCCTTGTTGTTGTGTGTCTTTTGTTACGTCGTGTTCTCCGTTTTATGTTTTTGGTTTTTGTAACTTGTTTTATAATTTAGTTGCTCGGTGTTTTGCTGTGTCTGTTGGTTTTGTTAAGAAAAGCCCTGTCTGTCATCTATCCCTGCATTTGGGTCTGGATTCTGTTCCCATGGACGCTCTCCGTCCCAATAAAACAGTCCCAGTGAAAGCTTTTCCCGACATCTTTAAGATGATTGAGTTTGTAGATTGTGCTTCCTCTGTTTTATTTTTTATCGACCTACAGACAAAAAGAGAGGCTGGCGAGGGAACAAACTCAATTTGGATACGTTCCACCATATCAGGCATAGCTATAAAAACTGTTTTCATGCAGATGAACGTCCTGCTTAATCCTTCACATCAAAATGATAATCATAACTAATGGGCCTTCAGGCACAAAGGACGAGAGCTTGTTTGAAACTCCTGGGAGGCCCGGCGCTTGGGGTATTAGTGAGCTAGCGCTTCACTGAAGCAGGTAATAAATTGGGCCATGACCACAAGCAGTCATAATCATAACAGGAAAAGTTGCATTGTGGGAACCGCAGGGACTATTTATATCATAATCACATGTTTGGAAGATTGAGAGTAAACAGCGAATTAGTGGTAATCTCTAGGAAAAAGAACGCACCAAAGTGGCTAGAAAAAGCACCAAATTTGAGCTGAACCCAGATTTACTGTACCTCGTTAAGCTTATCTTTAATGTCTGAGATGATTTGCACTTTAAAATTTGCTAAAAAGTGAGTCAGAGGAACGTTTCCTTCCGAACAAGAGCAAATTATGGGATTTGAATGGCTCAGGCTTCATGACTAACAGTGTGCTAGCGAGACAGACTGCAGATATGCCTCAGGAAGTTATTACTTTGCTTTTAAGCACAGGAAAATAAAACACAGCCAAGCGGAGAGAACATCTGAGTTATAAAAATGAGAAAATAATGAACCTCATGATGTTGATATGATGATACGAGGCAAAAACCGTCCTTTGTTTACTTTCATTCAACCTTCCAGAGTCGTACAGTATGGAATGAAAGACGGAAAAGATGACAGTCCGCACCTCAGTACTTCCCGAAGTGCTTTATTTTGCTTATACTGTACCTCTAATACCACAATACTGTACTTACGTCATCAATGATTACAAATTTGTATTTATTAGAACAAAACAAACTCTTTTTTAATCTATTTCTAATTATATTTAATGTTGTGGGACGACAGGGTGAGACAAGTTCCCGTTCTAACTTACGTTAGAGCAGCTATAAATAATCGTTATCTCAACAGGTTCTCTTTTTTATCTCTCTGAAACCTAACAAGACATAACAATTACAAAAGTAAACACACACTGACTGTTACGAAGCACTGACACTGGAGACTCCTTCCTGAAATATCTCCTTAACCTGTTACAGGTCGACGTCTCGTTAACGAGACACCACCGCTAGGAGGCGAGACTGCATCAACTTCATTGTAACTTCATTGTAACTTTTAAGCATTAAATCCTCCAAATACACGGTTAAATTATATTATTAGAAAGCAAGAGTTCCAATGTCTTTAAGACTGTTGGAAAACTTCCAAGTTTAACAATGATTGATACACAACACTGAAATTAGACACTTTTTCCATGAATATTATCATTGGAAAAGACTTAGTTCAAGCTAGTATCTTATTATGGCTGAAAATCTTTATCTCGAATGAAGATCTTTGTTATTTCAGGATGTTATGACGTTAACCGAACTTTTTCATCATGTCGGCATAATCGTCTCTTCATTATTGTTGTCTCCACTGAGATGTACTACACCTGAATTCAATCGCATGATTATCTCTGATATTTTATTGTTTCAACAGAATAAATGATGATTTCAAGATGTTTTGTAATTTTAACGGGATAATTCAGTTCAAGATATCTAATTATTTCAATGTTTTATTTCTGTTTTTAATAATAATAATAATAATAATAATAATAATAATAATAATAATAATAATAATAATAATACTTATTTTTTCTTGTGTTTATTTTTAATTCTTATTATGAATAATAATAATAATAATAATAATAATAATAATAATAATAATAATAATAATAATAATAATTTCCACGCATCAGTGTCTAATGGCCACGTTGGTAGTGATCACCCATAATTCCTAGCTCTGCCTGTTCCTGCTTAGCCCTTCAAATTGAGCATGTGCATTTCTGTGCTCAGGAATGAGAAGCTGCACGCACACACACACACACACACACACACACACACACACACACACACACACACACACACACACACACACTCTCTCTCTCTCTCTCTCTCTCTCTCTCTCTCTCTCTCTCTCTCTCACACCCGCTCCCACCCAATAAGTGCCACAGTGTCTGTTGCCATATGTGTTTAGTGTGTTCCTGTTCAGCTAAGCTGCTACAGATGGAGATGCATGGGTTAAGTCAGGACATTCTACCACACACACACACACACACATTCTGCCACAGACTCGTTGCCTGCTGAGAGTGTGATCACACTGTCTGCATGGTGGGGATACGTGTGTGTGTGTGAGTGTCTGTGTGTGTGTGTGTGTGTGTGTGTGTGTGTGTGTGTGTGTGTGTGTGTGTGTGTGTGTGTGTGTGCATTGCTACTCAGTATCATGTATAGTAAATACTCAGCTTATACAATTCTCAAAGAAACGAAGGTTGAAGGTTCCGTGTAGCCTCCTGAATTTATTTTGTGTTGTGTGATTTATCCTTATGAAGACATCACACAGAACATTTCAACCTTTTTCTAAGGTTTCATACGATACTTAAGGGTTCGTATCTTTCCGTAGCGTTTCTACAGGGCTACTGTGTCTACTGTACGTATCATTTTTAAAGGTTTCCTCAGAGGAATAAAGCAAAGAAAACTTCAAGGTGCTAGATTCAACTGTGTTACTTTTACAGTGTGATTAATATATCAGCAGCTTAATGCACACTATTCCACGTTTCACACTTTGAAGCATTTGTAAAAAAAAAAACTTTTAAGTTTTACAAAGAACACTATAACTATATAGTGTTTTTTTTTTTAAAGTAATTTATTGTTCTTCAAGATTTCTTGAGAGAATAACTAAAACTTTGGGATCTTAGATGTGGGAAAAAAAGCTCTTTTCTTATGTAAATACTTCTTATGGGATCTATACAGTATATAAACTAAAAGTATTTTCCAAAATTGATAAAAGAAACTTTTGATCCATTTCTAGTTACGTTTAACGTCGTGGAACGGCTCGTGTGCAGCCGCACGATCTACTACTATTAATAAGTAGATTTAAAAATGCTACCTACAGTAACAAAGAAAATGTATAAGGAGTCTCCAGTGTTAGTGTTATGTAACAGATGCTATGTTTTTCCTTCACAGGAAAGTCTTCAGGAGTTTAAACCTTGTTGTTGTTTGGTGATTATTTTTAACCTTTTGGATTTTTCTTCTTATCTACAAGCGAGACAAAAGACAGAGTCATGGCGAGAGAGCGTCTGTAGCCGCTATACCATCGCATAAGCGATAACAGGAAGTAACCTGTTTCGTGTTCCGCATAATTACGTGAATCTATAAACAGTGTGGCGTTTTGATTTTGTGTTCTTGTTCTTTATGATCTTTAAGGTTTCTTGTCATACTTAAAGGCTCTTAGATTTGGAGAAAAAAAAGCTCTTTTCTTATGAATGTTAAGTACTCAGTTCTACCTATAGGTAGAGATCTACCTATAAACTCTGAGGGTTTTCCAAAAGAAAGATCGCTGGACATCTTTTTAAAAGGTAAAACAATATATTGAAAACTTAATGCACACTCTGGACATTTTTTTTCCTCTCTATTTTTAAAAGATGCCATAAAGGATCTATTCAGGACTCTACAACAGATTTGCATTAATATATATATTAATAATATAATGTCAATGGTTAAATAACCATAACAAGAATATATTATTAACATATTATAATATCTATCTATCTATCTATCTATCTATCTATCTATCTATCTATCTATCTATCTATCTATCTATCTATCTATATTTATTTATAATAAGTCCCTGTGAAATCTATGTCAGTTTTGTACCAACAAAAATCTCATTTCTCCATTTCAACACCAAAATTCATCTCATCTTCACAAAACCACATTATCAAAACAACGCATTGTTTACAGATACACGTAATTATGCGGAACATGAAACAGGTTAATTCCTGTTATCGCTTATGTGATGGTATAGCGGCTACAGACGCTCTCTCGCCAGCCTCTGTCTTTTGTCTCGCTCGTAGATAAGAAGATTTGTCAAAAAAAAATCCGAACGGTTAAAAATAATCACCAAATGACAACAAGGTTTAAACTCATAAAGACTTTCCGGTGAGGGACAAACATAGCATCTGTTACATAACACTAACACTGGAGACTCCTACATTACTGAACACTGACAGGGTTATACATTTTCTTTGTTAGGTAACGTTTTCAAATCCACTTGTTATTAGTAGTAGATCGTGCGGCTGCACACGTGCCGTTCCTGAAGGTTAAACCTAACTAGAAATGGATAAAAAGTACCACGTGAAAATAAATAAATAAATAAATAAATAAATAAATGAATAAATAAAATTGTTAAAATTTGTGTCATAAAAGCAAAAATTAAAAAAAAAAAAAAAATTACTATTTCTGCTTCATCAAATTATCTAGATAGTCAAGCCAGGAACATAAGTGTATGTCAAAAGCCAAAAATACAACCTTCGGGTTCGTTTTAGACGCAAAATTCTAATTTTGTGGGGGGTTTTTTCAGAAGATAGCATTTGGGAGAAAAAAAAAAAGCAGAAAACACAATAGAGCTGACGAGCACTCCAGAGCACTAAAGCGCGAGCGATTAAAAATAAAGGCCTGCGCTGCGGCATCGGCTCTAAACGAATTACCTGGAGATTGCATGTTGCGGCGCTTTTGCGGGGGTATTCAGTTTTAATTAGTGTTTTGGAGACATCTTTTATCAGACTGTCACTAACCCCTCACTCGCATGCAGCCAAGAGCTCTCACTCACTCTCTCATTTTCTCTCTCAAACACTGTGATGCCACTCCACTTCTCTCTGCTGTTTTGACACCGCATGGTACGTTTTTTTTTTCTTCCTCAGTAAAGTACGCGTGAGACGTTTCACTTGAAAATCTCTGAAGTCTTTCTGATCTGTTGAGGTTTGTGCATGAAAAATAGAAAAGACATATTAGAGTCATATGGATGTGGGTTTGTAAAATGGAGCTTTTCAAGTCAATTACAGATGAAATGGCAGAATAAAAAATAAATATGACTAATATTAATGTGGGGGCACGGTGACTTAGTGGGTAGGACGTCCTCCAGGGTCGGGGTTCGATTCCCGCCTCTGCCTTGTGTGTGCGGAGTTTGCATGTTCTCATGTGCCTCGGGGGTTTCCTCCGGGTACTCCGGTTTCCTCCCCCAGTACAAAGACATGCATGGTAGGTTGATTGGCATCTCTGTAAAATTGTCCGTAGTGTGTGTGTGAATGAGAGTGTGTGTGTGCCCTGCAATGGGTTGGCACACCGTGCAGGGTGTATCCTGCCTCGATGCCCGATGACGCCTGAGATAGGCACAGGCTCCCCGTGACCCGAGAAGTTCGGATAAAGCGGTAGAAAATGAGTGAGTGAGTAATATTAATGTGAAGTTTTAAAGATGTGAAATAAACATTAGTAACAAAGTAACAGATCTCCGAAATTCTATGAATTGTTCCGATGATACATGATTGGCTCGTATTCACGTATAAAGCACCTTTCGGAAATTTGGGACACATACAGAGTACAGCTGTCACAGAGAGTAGTTACAAGAAATAAACGAAAGAAACTAGCAAATGCAATTTCGTAAAAGTACTTTTCTGAACGGAAAGCGCAAAAAACGTAAAGAAAATGTGTGTCACAGATTTTGAAAAAAAGCTGCAAAATCACTCATTTTTGGTGGCAGAAACAAACCTGCAATATCTAGGAGGGACTGAATAAAAAGAACATTTCACCTATGGTTTGCTTGAAGGGCTTAACCCCCTCACCACCACCAACCACCACCACCTTTTCAAACACACACACGCACACAAACACACACACACAAACACACAGCCTCCTCCGTTGTTAGTCACCTTGTTTACTGGCCGGAGCAGACCTGCCGTACTGGACATCATGTGAAACCACACGCGACAGGATGCAATAAGCTGGAGAATAGCACCAATCTGGAGGAAAGTTCTCCACCCGAACTCTCTGTCTTCTTATCCTGGGTAGAAAATAAAAAAATCAATACAGGCTCCCGGGGCTTGATAAAAGCGGCGGACAGCGAGAGCGGCCACGTTGGATATAGTAAATTAAAGTGATCAAAATTTTC